>NC_057712.1:3028368-3030167 GCF_004010195.1 Chiloscyllium plagiosum | reverse complement strand
TCTGTCATTTCTTTGTTCCTAGTAATATATTCTCCTGTTTCTGTCTTCAAGGGCCCAATGTTTGTCCTAACCATTTTTTTATCTTGCACATACCTAAAAAAGCTTTTACTATCCTCCTTTATATTCTTGGCCAGTTTACCTTCGTACCTCATTTTTCCTCTGCGTATTTCCTTCTTAGTAATCCTCTGTTGCTCTTTAAAAGCTTCCCAGTCCTCAGTTTTCCCACTTATCTTTGCTATGTTTTTCTCTTTTAACTTTATATGTTTCTTTACTTCCCTCGTCAGCCACGGCCGCCCATGCCTCCTCCTGGGATCTTTCTTCCTTTTAGGAATGAACTGATCCTGCAACTTCTGCATTATACACAGAAATATCCGCCATTGTTCCTCCACGGTCATCTCTGCTAAGGTATTGCACCATTGAACTTTGGCCAACTCCTCCCTCATAGCTCCATAATTCCCTTTATTCAACAGAAGTACTGTCACTTCCGACTGTACCCTCTCCCTATCAAATTGCAGATTTCAGAAAGGAGGTTCCTAAGCCATTGGCGAAGATCGTTGCTTCCTGACTGTTCATGGGAGTCATCACGAAGGATTGGAGGGAGACGGATGTTGTTCCTCTTTTCAAGAAGGGTAATAGGGAAATCCCTGGCAATTACAGACCAGTCAGTCAGTCTTACGTCTGTGGTCTGCAAGGTTTTAGAAAGAATTCTGAGGGATAAGATTTATGACTATTTGGCAAACATAGTGTGATTAAAGGCAGTCAGCATGGCTTTGAGAGGAGCAGGTCATGCCTCACAAATCTTTGAGGAGGTGAAGTGACAAGTCGACGATGGTCGAGCAGTGGATGTGGTGTATACGGACTTCAGCAAGGCATTTGATAAGGTTACCCATGGTAGGCTCATTCATAAAGTCAGGAAGTATGGGATACAGGGAGATTTGGCTCTCTGGATTCAGAATTGGTTGGCTAACAAAAGGCAGTGAGTATTCTTCCTGGAGGTCAGTGGTGAGTGGTATTCCACAGGGCTCTACTCTTGAGCCTCTGCTCTTTGCAGTTTTTATAAATGACTTGGATGAGGAGGTTGAGGGATGGGTTAGTAAATTTGTCGATGACACAAAGGTTGGAGATGCCTTTGATAGTATCAAGGGCTGTTGCAGACTACAGCATAACATTAACAGGATGGAGAACTGGGCTGAGAAATAGCAGATGACGTTCAACCTGGATAAATGCAAAGTTGCCATCCAAGTGGATAGGGTTGTTAAGAAAGCATATGGTTTTGGCTTTCATTAACAGGGGGATGGAGTTCTAAGAAACGCAAGGCTTTGCTGCAGCTCTACAAAATCTTGGTAAGACCACACTTGGAATATTGTGCCCAGTTCTGGTCACCCTGTTATAGGAAATATGCAGAGGCTTTAGAGAGGGTGCAAATAAGGCTTACCAGGATGCTGCCTGGACTGGAGGGCTTGTCTTATGAAGAGAGATTGACTAAGCTCGGACTTTTCTCTCTGGAGAGGAGGAAGAAGAGACGTGAACTGATCAAGGTGTACAAGGTAGTGAGAGGCATGGATAGAGTCGATAGCCAGAGACTGTTCCCCAGGGCAGGATTGACTGTCACAAGGGGTCATAGTTTTAAGATGCTAGGAGGAAGGTACAGAGGAGATGTCAGAGGTATGTTCTTTACACAGAAAGTTGTGAATGCTTGGAATGCTCAAAGTTTGTGCGAAGATTTGTAGCTCGGGTGCTCATTGTTGTGGTTCTGTTCGCCGAGCTGGAAGTTTTTGTTGCAAACGTTTCGTCCCCTG
>NC_057712.1:2979566-3027209 GCF_004010195.1 Chiloscyllium plagiosum | reverse complement strand
GCCAGTTTGTGTGATGGTGTCCCTGGTAGTGATACTATGGGTCTGAGTGTGATGTCTGGTTTGTGTACTTTAGGTAATCCATAGAATTTGGGGGTGTTGTTGCTTTCCGGTTTCATTCTTTGTAGGTCGGCTCTGGTTATCTGTCCGTTTTTTTTTTGTAGATTCCTTAGTGTGTTATTTATCCTATTGGTGAGTTGTGGTGTGGGGTCAAATTCCTTCATTTGGTAGGTGTTGATATCTGCAAGTAGTTGTTGTGCTTTTTGGATGTAATCAGATTTATCTAGGATGACCGTCATTCTGCCTTTATCTGCTGGTAGTATGATTATGTTCTTATCGTTTCTTAGTGATTTCAGTGCTTCCCTCTCCTTGGTGTTGAGGTTATGTGTTTGTCTTTTCCTTATTATCATAGGTACGACAGTTTGTCTCACTGTTTGTTGTGTCTCTTCTGTCAGTCCATTGTTCCATGGAATGCGTTGCCAGCAGTGGTGGTGGAAGCAGAGTCATTAGGGATATTTAAGTGATTGCTGGACATGCACATAGACAGCATTGAATTGAGGGGTGCGTAGGTTAGGTTATTGGCATAACATGGTGGGCCGAAGGGCCTGTTCTGTGCTCTACCTTTCTATATTCTATGAAACTATGTTCCCCACTTTGTGGAAAGGGACCTGCAGCTATTGGAGGACAGGAGGGCAGCCCTTTCTCCTGCAAGCTCCCTCAGGAGGCCACACCACCAAACCAAGTCGGCTGGGACCCAAATTGCAGCCTGAGTGAGTACTGTGGTTTTGGTGAAGCAGAACAGCTAGTTGTACATAAGGTCAATGATCTTCTGCATTCCACAAGAAATAGTATTACCTAAATTCTCTCTGCTACCTCAGAACAATTGAGCTACTAATCACACTAACTTTGCCATCTTATGCACATGTCACCATGGCTCACAGACTACAGCTCTCACTATTACATGCATCATGCCCACTTAATAGTTCTCAATCATCTCATCCTCCCCCATTCCTCTCCCCTGTGCTTACTACTCTCTCACTGGGGACACCTCACCACCTTTCCTGCCCCTTTATCACCCACAACCTCCAACGTATTCAATCACTCTCTTTGTCTCACTGCAAGAAGAATAGGCTAACCTCATGGGCTGATGTCTCCATAGTATCCTAACACACCTACCTGTAATCCCAGGACTGGTTGCACTTGATCCGCAGGACTGAATGTGCTTGCTCCCCTGGACCAGAATGAGCCCCTTGGATAAGTGTGATGGTGTCGCTGATTGACCACATTTATCAACTTCAATAAAGTTGTGTGTTTATGCAAGCGCACTATTTGGAAACTCACCCCCCAAAGGCAGCAGCAGTCTTGTTGTTGGTGTCCAGTCCGGTTGCCCCGGAGAGGGGGAGGGGGCGGTGATGGACAGGGTTTGGGGGAGCGGGCGGTGTTGGATGGAGTTTAGGGGTGGTGTTGGATGGAGTTGGGGTCGGGCAGGGGGGTGACATTGGATGGGGTTTGGGGGGTGGTGTTGGATGGGGTTTGGGGAATGGGCAGGTGGTGGTGTTGGACAGGGTTGGGGAGTGTGCTGCTGCAGTCTAAACAGGGAGCAGACTTAATAGAAAACTCTGCCCCAGAGGAAAGGCATTGAATCGATTAACTGAATAATCAATTATTCAAACGAAATAGTGCCCACCCATCCCATTTGGATAATTGAGGTTCCCCTGTATTCGCTTGTGTGGACAGAGGGTCAAGAATTGTGACCAAGGAGCAAGCAATGACATGGGTATGAAGAAGTATGTGCATGATGGCTGAGGCAAACATTCAGTGAGCCATGGCCAGCAGACACCCACTCTGATTTACATATTGGGAATTTGCACTGTCGTGTTCTCCAAAGAAGAAGAAAGGAATTGCAAGTTGGATTATTAATGACATGCAAATACATAGAAATAGGGTAGTCAATGGTCAATTGCTTGAAATTCTGAAAATGCTATTTAATGCTCAACAGGAAAATCATAAAACTTTTCTCGATGTTGAGATACTGACATTTTAATTCTCTGTACTTCTCAAACTTTCTCAACACAGTTCATGCTATATCGGTGAGTGGAAAATACCACCTTTTATCTCTTATGTGAATTAGAATCATATCATTTTGAATACATTCCTGTGAAGCATATCCTTAAGATGGTTTGCTACATTAAAGATATTATACAAGTGCAGGTTGCCATTGTTTCAAATAGTGATGGCCACAGTGTGCCACCATTGGTTTCTGTCTTTGGAATCCTCCTTGGATAACTGCAGATAAATTAGTGAGCTGCATCAATAAAGCAATGCTGCACTTGAATTGAATCAACTGTTCACATGCAATACAAAATGCATTGAGACCATTTTATATTGCTTCTGATTAGTTGATTCCATTCAAGTGCAGCATTACTTTATTAATGATACTCAAATTTATCTCAGTTATCCCAGGAGGATTCCAAAGACAGACAACCAGCTTTGACATACTGTGGTCATCACTTCTTCATGTGCAAGAGCTGAGCACAAGCAGTAGCCGTATAACTTGGTCACAATAAATAGTTTTAAATTCATGCAATTATTGACATCAACACCTTGGACTTCAAATATTCCTTGATTACACTGATCTTTCGTGGCACCTGGAAATCAGTTTGCCTTTGTGTTTCTCACAGTTCTTACCAACAAATCCTAGCTAGAGAATCAACTGCAAGATTCTCTTCCCATTCTGGCAATTTTATTTCTCAACTCCATTTAGCCTTCTCAGTGACATCATCTGAATATACACATCAAGTTCCACATATTCATCGACAACACTCAGCAATACTTTACCAGCATCGTTGTTAATCCCTTCATTGTTTCCAATTTGTCAAGCTACTAACTTCCTGACTAAGGCAGCACAAGGTAATCTATGTTCAAAGCATTTGAGAAATTAAAGATCATTTTAAAGCTGGAATAGTGATAGTTCTTCGATCCTTGTCTTATTTACTTCCCTATTGGACAGCATCTAGCTCGCTTCAGCTTTCGTAGCAGCATAGGCAGGATATGGAACCAAAGATACAGAGGCAGTGCACATAATACAGTTATGCCGATACAGTCCTCATGCTGGTATTTCATAGTTTAAACATTTATATTTGTATTATTGAAACATAGAAGATTCTTTGACAGGCTAGATAAGGAATGGTTGATTTCCTTTGTGGGAGAGCCTTGTGTTAGAGGGCGTAATCTCAAAATAAAAGGCTCTGCTTTTAAGACAGAGATGAAAAAGAATTTATTTTCTCAGATAGTAATGAATTTGTGGAACTTTTTTACCATAAAGGACTGACAAGGCTAGATTGTTCAGTATATTCAAGGCTGAGACAGACAGCTTTTAATTAGTAAGGCAATCAAGGTTGATGGGGAAAAGGCAGGAAAGTGGAGATGATTAGCAGATCGACCATGATTTCATTGAAAAGAAAGCTCAATGGACTGAATAACTTGATTCCCCATCAATGTCTTATGATTTAAAGGCTGGTACGTTTGTCCTTAGTTTTCTGCACATTTATTTGTTGCTTTTATTCTTTCAATTTCTTCTCTTGTCCATGTTCTTCAGTATTGCTTCTGAAACTCAGTTTCCTAACTCTTCTACTAATCATACCAATCTTTTCTCGTTTCACAAATTTGATTGAGTTTTTTGAGGAAGTAACCAAACAAATTGATGAAGGCAGAGCAGCAGATGTTATTTAGTAAAGCCTTTGACAATGTTCTGCATGGTGATCTAATTAGTAAAGTTAGATCACACAGAGCTTGCCTATTGGATACAGAATTGGCTTGACAGTCGGAGACAGAGGCCAGTTGTGGTGGGTTGTTTTTTGACTGGAAGTCTTTGACCAGCGGTGTTCCACGGGGATCAATACTGGGTCCACTTTTCTTTGTCATTTATATTAACAATTTGGATGAGAATGGTCTTGACAAGGTGGGCATGGAAGGGATGTTTTCTCTTGTGTGCAAATTCAAAACGAGGGGACAAGGTTTGAAATGAGGAGTTGCCCTTTTAGGACACAGATGAAAATTTTTCTTTGAGGGTTGAGAGGCTTTGGAACTCTCCCAACCCGCAGGTCCCCACTGTCTTTCTTATAATATTCCAGTATTCTTTAACAAACAACTAAAGGATATTATGTTTCTCTACAGAAGAGTTCTTGGGATGTGAAATGCCAACTAATAACAGACAACACCAGAATCCTTAATCATTATAAAAAAATGCACAACTACTTGAAAAATATTTTTTATAAAATGGGATTTAAAGAATGATTATAGAACTAGGCAGATAACATAAGTGGAATTGGTCAAATGATCTCCTCAGCTACGAAGTTCTATGAGTTTTAAATTGTGACTGTGTAAAGATCCTCAGGCTTACTAGTCCCCATGAGATACTACTATTTCCTCCTCCTAGTAGGAATCTTGGTGGTATCAGCATCCCTTTGTTGCTGACTGTGGTTCCCTTATAGGCCCTGTCCCACCTCCCTCTCTGCAAGCTAATGCTATTTTGTTCTCGACCTTTGGCCTATGTATATCACTGTTTCATGCTTTTAAAGTACTGTGCTTTAGTTGCAGCTTGCTGAGACTAGGGCTCATTTTGTGGGCCTATTTCTTGCTACCTCGATGATTAAAATTTCCTTTGAGAAAGGACCAGAATGTTTTCAATGTTAGATCAAGGGTTTCTAAAAAGACTTCTTCACTTCTGCGAGGCTATTATTTAAACTAGAAAACATTAATTCAATCAAAATCTCCAAGATAGTTAAACTTAACCATCTGGTTCCTTCATTCTGCCCTCCAAGTTCATTGCCTTCTGACAAAGGTACCAAACTCAGCAGAGTAGCCAAACTCTAATTTTGGAAAAAAAAGTCTATACCTTTAGGTGGATAGTATTATTGGGGTCAGATGGCTATGACTTAGTTAAAGGAGAAAAAAAAAATTATCAGATGTGATGGATGCACTGAAGCTGTAATATCCAAGCAGGATTAATCGTTCTTCACTAACTTAAGTTACCCTGAACACCAAATCAAAATCAAAACTATAAAATAGCAGCAAACAACGCTTCTTTTCCTCATCTCCAAATGTATCATGATTTCAAACTAAGGATTAAAATTAAACATACAAAAAAGTTATAAATTTTTACATGTCAGTGGAGAAAAGCATAACTATAGTCAAGTCTACCTTTTCTCTCTGGATCAGCTTCTTGTATACAAATTCCGAAAATGGTCGAAGTGGACAGAATTTTCCTGTCCCCTCAGCACAAGTAAAAATTCCATCTTCATAGACAACTCGCCCACGACTGATTGTCACCAGGGGAACACCATGACATCGTACGTTCTCATGAAGGTTCACATCACCACCCTGTACTTGAGTGCTCACGGATATTGTTCTGAAAGAATCATTTAATTCTTACTACACATGCAGTGATGAACTGTTGGAATAAGTTATTGCTTAAAACATACAAGTTTTAAATTTCAAACTGATAATCTCTGAATAAAATGGGAATTAATATACTTAAAACGTAGGTATATTGGTTGTTTATTTAAACATTGACCATTGGCTGAGCTAACTATGCTTTATTTAAATCATAATTGAAGTATTCCAAATGAGAAAGAAAGTTAATGCGCTCAATTAGTAGAGGAGCTGACACTTTGTAAAGGCCATGGAGTCAGAAAGTTGGACTTAATCCTCACCATGGCTCACAGGTCAGTGCAATTCTGAGAGATTTCTGGACAATCATTGTCTTCAGATGACAAATTAAAACAAGAGATCACAACAGGTAAGACAGAATCCATGGAAAGAGAGCAAGCTAACATTTTGAGTCTAGATGGCTCTTCATAAGAGCTGAAATGAAGTGTGGTGGGGGCAGCATTTATGCTTTAGTTTGGGGTTAGAGGCGTGGTGTGTAGTGTGCGAGGACAGAAAAGATGTTGACAGTTCAGATTAAGTGGTTGGAATGTGAGAATGGCAGAACGGAGGCTGGTGGGATGAAAAGTGAGGACAAGAGTGACATCATGCTGTTGTGAGTGATGGGAAGGGCAAGAGCGGAAGCTTAAGGGATAGGTTGGATGCTGTTGAGGGCCCCATCTACTACAGTGGGTGGAAGCCCATGGTTTGGAAGAAGCAAACCATGTCGGCAGCACTGTTTTGGAAGGTGACATCATCCAAAAAGATGCGACGTAGGTGAAGGAACTGGGAGAATGGGATGGAGTCCTTGCAGGACGTGGGGTGTGAAGAGCTGCAGTGAAAGTCGCCAAGGGAGTCAGTGGCTTTGTAGTGAATGGTAGTGGACTATTTATTCCCTGAAATGGAGACAGAGAGGTCAAGGAAAGGAAGGGAAATGTCGGAAATGGCCTCTGGAAATCTTCCCACCATTGCCTCCTATCTTATAGTGTCCCAACCCTGGACAGCCCATTTCTATCTCCTTCCCCAAATCCACAAACCAGACTGTCCCAGTACGCACATCAAATCAGTCTGTTCCTACCCCAATAAACTTATTTACTCCTACTTTGACTCCATCCTCGCTCCACTTGTCCAGACCCTGCCCACCTACATCCATGATTCCTCTAATGCTTGTCATATGAGGAGCGGCAGAGGACTGGCGCTATAATCGATGGAATTTAGAGTGGGGGAGTGCTGTGTGTGTGGTGATCGAATAGAAGAAATCTGATTGTAATTTACAGATTACTGAGGCCTGGCTAGAGTGAACATGAAGAAGAAGTTTCACTAATAGGTATTTCTGCAGTGCATCTTATACATAGTACACACTGCGGCTACTGAGTGTCGGTGGTGGAGGGAGTGGATGTGGTGCCAGTTAAGTGGGCTGCTTTATCTTAGATGGTGTCAAGCTTCTAAAGTGTAGTTGGAGCTGTACTCATTCAGGCAAATAGCACTCATCCACCACAACTGTCTACTGAGTTGTGCCTTGTAGACAGTGGACAAGCTTTCAGCGGTCAGGTGGTGAGTTACTTGCCACAGTATTCCTAGTCTTTGACCTGCTCCTGTAGTTACTGTGTTTATATGGCAAGTTCAGTTGAGTTTCTGGTTATTGGTCACCTCCAGGATGTTGATAGAGGTTTTCTTTGGGGCAGGTGGAGAGGTGGATTCGGTGATGGTAACACCATTGAATGTCAAGGGCCAGTGCTAAGATTGTCTGTTGTTGGAGATCATTGCCTAGCATCTGTGTGTTGCAAATGTTACTAGCCACTTGTCAACTCAAGCCTGGATACTGTCCAGATCTTGTTGCATTTGAACATGGACTCCTTCAGTATCTAAGGAGTCATGAACAGTGCTGAACATTGCACAATCATGTGTGAATATTGCCACTGCTGACCTTATGAAGGAGGAAAAGTCTTGTTTTATCCTTTTATTACTTGAATATGTCCCTGTGTTTTGGTATGAAATGAATGATCATTTTGTGTTTATGTTGCAGGTCTTGCTCAACTGTATTTTAATTAAATCATTCAGGGGCTAAAGACTTCAGTGGTTAGATCAGCAGTTGCTACTCATCCCTAGTTGCCTTTGAGAAGGTGGTGACAACTAAGTCAATTGTTTTTTATGTGCAAGAATGCCCACTTCTCTCACCATAATTCGGGATATCCATTATAGCAAAACCTATGATCATTTATTTCAAATCAAATGAAGTAAAAAATTCACACGAGAGAATCGAAAATGGGACAACATATTTGCATCAACCCACCCACAGGTTTGTTCCTGGTTTTGCCACATTCATAAGCTTGAGGTTCATTCCCCTTCTGGACATGAATAGCAAGCACTTCCAACATGAATTTAAGGCAATTTGTCTGCTTCCAGCATACTGGAAAAGTTTTATCTAACTTGCCAATTTCAGGAGAACCAGATCCCCTGCCTACAAACAAAACTTAAAATGTATCCGCAGCTGTCCACCTTCCCCTGGGGGCCTTGTACAGAAATGATCATCCCAATTTCTACTATCCCAATGTTTGGTCCTGGAACCATCTGAAATTATTCAAGTCATTTAAGATTGGGAATAATAGTGATACAGAGTAGGCTGTTTTCTGGTTATGTGTACAAGCACAAAACAGAACTCCTGGACTAGTTTCTCCAAAAGTTTTAATTGTATTTTTTATCAAAACTCACAGTTGATGATACATACCTTGTAGCTTCTGGATCCCACACAACAATGTCAGCGTCAGCTCCTGGAACAATTCTTCCTTTCTTAGGGTACAGATTGAAAATCTTTGCAGCATTTGAACTAGTCACAGCAACAAAACAGTTTTCATCCATTTTGCCACCGACCTGAAAATTGTAATCATATTTACTTTAAAAAGTTACAACATTTTGTTTTACATACCATCAAATTTATGTCACCATCTTCGATCTTATAA
Organism: Chiloscyllium plagiosum; assembly: GCF_004010195.1. NCBI lineage: Eukaryota > Metazoa > Chordata > Chondrichthyes > Orectolobiformes > Hemiscylliidae > Chiloscyllium > Chiloscyllium plagiosum. Next base: position 3,018,825 of record NC_057712.1, on the reverse strand, counting down.
CATATAATGCTATTTTCCAGCAACTGATTTAACAAGAAAACTGCACTCAGGACCATGTCTCTCACTGGGATAATCAGTTGAAGATTTGAGAAAATTTCAAAACAACTTATCTTACCAAATTTTCCCTTCCAGCTACTATCAACTCTGAAGACATAGTATGGATGACCAACTTGTAGCCCAGAAAGGGAGAAAAAAACAGGTAGAAAATTCCAAAACAGACAAAGGAACTGTCAAAGATCCAAAAAGCCTTAAGAACTGCAGGTGCTGGATCTTTGACACAAAAACAGAAATTGCTGGAAAATCTCAGCAGGTCTGGCAGCATCTATGAAGAGAAATCAGAGTTAATGTTTTGGGCCATGTTCCGATGACCTTTCTTCAGAACTGATGGTAGCTTTCTGGTTTTTATACAGAAATTAGGGTGTGGGGGAAGGTAGAGTAAATGATAGGTGGTGCTAAAACCCAAAAAGACAGAACAACAGTTGGACAGACAAAGGAATGATTAAAGGTTCATCCGGGGAATGAATGGCTGTTAATGGGAGACTATTAGTGACTGACAATGGGTAGTGTATGGTAGCAGCCCATGTGATGCAAGGCCTGGTGTAGGAAGGTGAGGGAAAACATGGGAAAAGGTGCTCAAGCTCTAAAATTGTTAAACTCAATAATAAGTCCAGGAGGCTGCAGAGTTCCCAAGCAGAAAATGGAATGCTGTTCTTCTAGCTTCACTGCAGCAAACCTGAAAGCGAGATGTTGGTCAGGGAACACGGTGGTATGTTGAAGTGGCATGCAACTGGAAGATCAGGGTGCTTTTTGTAGTCAGAATATATGTATTCTGTGAAACGGTCACTCAGTTTGCACTTTGTTTCCCCAATGTAGAGGAGACTGCATTGTGAGCAGCAAATGCAGCATTCTAGATTGAGTGAGTAAAATGCTGTTTTACCTGGAAGGTATGTTTGGGGCCTTGAATGGTGAGGAAGGAGGACATAAGTTGTCAGGTATTACACCTTCTCTCTGTTGCAGCAGAAGGTGCCGTGAGGCTGTGGGGATTTGTTAGGAACAAAGGAGGAGAGGTTCAGGGTGTCCTGGAGGGAAAGGTCCTTGTGGAAGGCTGACAAGGGAGGGGAGAGGAATCTGTGTCTGCTGGTGGCATTCCACTGTCAATTCCTGATGAAAAGTTATCTATTTCGCTTCCAAGTTCCACCCTCTCTTTTCTTCACCTGGTCCATCTCTGATTCCTCCCTTCTTCAACATCAGTTTCCATTTCTAAGGATAGGCTGGCCACCAAGATCCACTACAAACCAACTGACTGCCATACTTACCTTTACTATACATCCTCTCACCCTGCTTCCAATAAAGACTCTATTCCATTCTCCCAGTTCCTTCATCTCCATTGCATCTGTTCTGATGATGCCAACTTCAATAAGGGGGGGGGCTCCTATGTCCACCTTCTACCTCAACTGAAGATTCCCCAGCCCTGTTATTGACAGGGCCCTCAGCTGGGTCTGACCCATCTCCCTTACTTTGGCCCTCACTGCCTCTCTTCCCTCTCTCAACACAATAGAGTCCCCCTTATCCTTACCTGCTATCCCACCAACAATCACATCCAGAGAATTATTAGCCGCTGTTTCCTCCACCTCTTGAACTGCTTCAATCCGTTGGCGTAGGGACACCCACTGTGCTGTTAGGAAGGGAGATCCAAGAGGCAACCCAGTGACAGTGAAGAAATGTCAATATGCTTCCCTGTTTGGATGGCAAGTGGTTTGGAGGGGAATATACAGGCAGTGGCATTTCCATGCATCTGCTGTACTTGTCCTTTTATGCAGTAGGAAGGAAATAGATGAATTATCACTGTGCAACTTAGCGATGATAGACACTGCTGCCACTACAGTCAGTAGTGAAGGGAGTGAATGTTGAAGGTGGTGAATGGGTTATGGGGAAGCTACTGGAATCTGTTGTTAAAAAGTCACTGAAGAAGTATGAAATTATGGGCTAATAGAGCATAGTTTTATTGTAGTCATGTCTGACAAATCTAGTTAGATTTTGAGGAGATCATAAAGACACACAAGGAACATTATCTACATAAACTTCTATGAGCAAACTGAAAGCACATCTTGCCTTTTCAACTTGTATTGGAAACTGTTTGGGTGATAGGAGACAAAAGGAGATTATTTTGGTCAAACCAGGCATGAATGAGTGTTTTGTTAATAAGACTTGCCTGTTTGAAATTTAGCGCACATGTTTGGAGCTAACTGATGATTACAATTATTTTACATTTCTGCAATAGATACTTGTATGTTTAGATTGGAAGCAATTTTGCAGTGATACATTTAGCTTCCACAAACCCACCTTCAGTGTGTATGGAATGCATCAACTGACATAAAACCACAGCTTAGAATAAATTATGATGTAGACAGATCACTTGGCCCTTTCAAGAATGAAATCCATGCAATTATCCGTGGTAAGGATATCAAGGTACAAGGTATATAAATGAAGTTGAGGTATAATTCAACAAATATTTAATAGATCAGCAAAACAGACAGGAATGTTGGCTGACCTACCCTCTTTCTTCAATTTTCTCCATGATCTGTACCCAAGTAAATCAATGTCCCAGATGCAAGGCAGGAAAAGTCACTAACAGAGTCAACGTTAATGGAGGCAGGCATCTTTTGTCATGCCTAACCATTCCCCCACCCCCCCGCCAAGAGCAAGGAAGTCTGCCTGATAAAGCATATTTCAATGTTGTCCATTGGGCAGAGTTGCTGGAGACCCAGGCCCAGGTTGCACAGACATGAACAACTGCACAGCGAAAACAGCAAGCATTTTTTTGGGGCTTGATTGCAGGGTGGGCATTGTGGCAATAGAGAGTCCAAAGGAAGAGGGTAGCTTTCAGTGTCCATCTCCCTGTCCCCATCCGTTAACCAAGATTGGGGAATATGGAGACCATCAGCTCAGCAAGCAAACTACCCTGGTTTCTCTGTCAGGAAAGCAGCAACTTCTCACACCTGACAGGAATGTAGGTAATCGGACTGAGGATAGGTCAAGTGACTTAAATGGCCATTAATTGACAACACGTTAGGAAGGCTGCCTAGGTAGTGGGTGGGGGACAGATATCCGGTTAGTGTCAACCTGCCTGATGATTTTCCCTTCACGTTATTGGCCCCATCACCTCCGAGGTGAAGGCAATCCCACCCAATGTGTTACCTATACAAACTTCAATACACAAGACCTAAGAAAAATAAACATTTAGCAAAATCAGAAGAGTACTTCCAATTACGTAACTCCAACAGTAATGTTTATCAATTGATCTGATAAAATGGAAAATTTCAGTATGATGTTAAAAGTTAGGACATACAATATTATTCATTTTCCCACTTTGAATAAAGAATTGAAACAAAAACAGAAGTTGCTGGAAATGCTCAGCAAGTCTGGCAGCATCTGTGAAGAAGTTAATGTTTTGGGTCCAGTGAGGAAGAGTCACCGGACTCGTGATGTTAACTTTGATTTCTCTTCACAGAGAATGGTGGCGACAACGCAATACAGAGGAACCTCGATTATCTGAATATCAATTATCCGAATATAGGATCATCCAAAGGAGATCTTGAGGTCCCGATAGAAACATTACATCAAAGACATGTTTCCAACAGTGATCGCGTGTTTTGTTTACAATGATTAAACAGGCACTGTCTCCAAATGACTGACCTTCCGCCCCCTCTCTCATCCCACACTTTCCCTGGAGTTCTAAAGAGGGGTGTACCCTACATCCCCCCTTCCCCAGATAATCTCTCCAACATTGTTCCTGTACAGGGCAAAGGTGGAACCTATCAAAAAGTTGCAGTAAAAAGGTGTGTGTGTGTATGTGGAGACTTACCCCACAGAGGCAGCAGCATCCAGTCCAGCTGCCCTGGGGGGGGGGGGGCGGGGATGAACAGCGGGTGGGTTTGGTGGGGTGGTCCACGCACTCTGTGCTGCTGCCTACTCTCCTGAATGGGGAGCAAACTTCAAAAACTCCGAGCCCCAGAGGAAAGGCATTTAATCGATTAACTGAATAATCGATTATCCAAACAAAATGGTGCCCAACCATCTCGTTCGGATAATCGAGGGTCCTTTGTTTTTTGCAATAAAATACAAGTAACAATAAATAAATCAAATCAATTAAAGAATGCAATAGCAACCTTTTCAAGAAATCAAGAAGAATGTAGGAAAGGGAAAATATACAATGTATCAGGGATGTTCTTCTAATACGTTCCAACTATTCTAACATCAACAATACAGTGATATAAATTAAACCTCATTCTATTCTACTGTATGGCAACCTCATTCTGATGTATGCAAGTTCACAAGAAAAATTGAGGAAATAACTGTGATTGAAATTAGCTTGAATGTTTGAAAGATCTTCTCCAGTTTACAATAATTACCATAATTTGTGAGACTTCCTAATGTACAAGTAATACTAATCAACATCAAAGATATCAAAGGAATATCAAACATACCACTCCTTTCTCCCAGATAACAGTCATTCTGTCCTGCACTCCAGTAACACCATGAGGAATTTTAGTAAAATCCTCTTTCCCTATAGCTTTTTGCTTGATAGTAAATGGACGGTGATCCGAAGCAACGACATTAATGGTATCACTAAGAAAAATAAAAGAACAGTAATAATACTTAATCAGTCTTTAAATGAAGTATTGGTATTAGGTACTTCTGTCTTGAAAGATTTTATATTGAATTCAAGTTTTGATAATTTCAATTTAAGGTTAATTACGATAACATATTTCATAGTTATGCAATATATATTTTTCTGCCCTGACTTCCCACTGAAGATTTATGATTCTTATTGAAGCTATTTACAAAAAAGCAAACTCTCAGAATGTTCCCATTCCAAAATCTAGCTGCTAAACAAATGGCCACTCAATACAGGATAAGCCACACCGGTAGGTGAGTCGCTTTCACTTAATGCTAGTGGCAGACATTGCATCCAGTCTTCAACTTGATCAAAACATTTATGCCGTAATTCCCAACTAAACTGTTAAGTCAAAATTATTAGTGGCTTTGTGCACACTATGCAGAAACTTTTTCTAACAAGCTATCACTTATACCTCAGTCATTCAGAAACAAAGAGTAGACCATTTGGGCTACTGAGCCAGCTTCACCATTCAACATGATCATGGTTGGTCTCCATCTTAATGACATACTCCCACTCTTTCCTCATACCCTTTGAGATCTTTAGTCTCCAGAAATCTATTTCTTCCTTAAATATCTTCAGTGACCTGGCCTCCACAGTTTTATGTGGTAGAGATTTTCACAGATTTACCACTGTCTAAAAGAAAACACATCTCCTCATCTCAGTCTGAAACACTGAGTATCCTGAGTCCATGACCACTTGCTCTGGAACGGTGGACCACAGGAAACCACATCCCTGCATCCAGTCTCTGCAGCCTTGTCAGAATTTAATATGTTTTAATGAGATCCCATTTCATTCCTCTAAACGTCAGTGAATATAATCCCAGTTGACCCAATCTCTCCTCATATATAAACCTGCCCAGAATCAGTATAGTGAACCTTCATCTTCAAGGAGACCAAAACTGCACATAACACTCCAGGCATTGTCTCATCAAGGCCCTGCAAAACAACAGTAAGGCTTCCTTGGTTCTGTTGTCAAATCTTTTTGTAATGGAGGCCAACATACTATTTATCTTTCTAACTCTTGCTGTTTGTTTGCTTTCAGTGACACTGTACAAGGACACCCAAGTCCCTTTGTGCATCAACATTTCACAATCTATGGCCATTTGAATGATATTCTGCCATTCTTTTTTTCCAACCAGTGGACAACTTCACATTAATAACACATTAACTTTCAGTTAGGTACGCTTGAACTAAATTGCCAAAATGAACACACTGAAGTTAAAGAAACCAAGCAAAATTTATACCTTTCGCTGATGCATTTGTCGCTCAGAATTTGTCCAACCGCCTGGAAGTTCCCTAAGTCAATTCAATTACTTCTGCCCTAGTGTTCAGGTAAAAAGGCAAGTCTGAAGCAGTTTAGAAGCATTTACAAATATTTCTTTAAATCAAGTTTCGTAACTTTCAATTTGCATGATTATCTGTGTTTTTGCTTTTATTTTAAAGTAAAAAATTCACATCATTGATGTCAGTGGCAAGACAACTAATTATTACCCATCCATAACTGTCTCCAGGAAGATGTCTTGAAGCACCTTCTTTAATTATAGCAGTCTGGGATATGAAAATTCTCCAGTGGTGCATTTAGGTATGGAGCTCCAAGATTTTAACCCAGTGATAATGAAGAATATCTTCAGGTTAGGATAGTGGATGAGATACTTGAAAGTGGTATTGTTCCATTGCAACCATTACCTTGTCTTTCCAGGTGATAGAGATTGTTGATTGGTAAGTGCTACTTAAGAAGCCTCGGCGAGCTGCAGTGCATTTTGTAAACAGTATCCACTGCAGATAGTGTGCTCAATGATGGAGTCAGTATTTAAGGTGGGGAACAGGTGCTAATCAAGCAGGCTGCTTTGACTTGGATAATACCAATTTTGTTTTAAGGGAGTTGGCACGGCACTCGTCCAAGCAACTGCAGTATATTCATCACAGTCCTTCTGCCTTGTAGATGAGGAAATGATTTTGGATAGTCAGGTGGTGAGTCACACATGTAGAATTCCTGGCATTAGACCTATTTGTGTAGCCACAGTATTTATGAGACTGGACAAGTCAATTTTCTGGAAAAGCGCAGCAGGTCAGGCAGCATCCAAGGAGCAGGAAAATCAATGTTTTGGGCAAAAGCCCTTCATTACGCTTTTGCGCAAAACATCGATTTTTCTGCTCCTCGGATGCTGTCTGACCTGCTGTGCTTTTCCAGCACCACTCTAATCTTGACTCTGATCTCCAGCATCTGCAGTCCTCACTTTAGCCAAGTTAATTTTCTGGTCAATGGTAATCCAGAACATTGATGGCAAGGGACTTAATGATAGTACCATTGAAAATTCAGGAGATAGTTCAGCCCTCTTACTGGAGATAAGTTTGGAGACAAGTTTGCACTGGCATGACATGAAAGCTACTTGTCAATTATCAGTCCCGGCTTGAATACTACCCAAGTTTTACTGCACAAAGGCATAAACTGCTTCAGTATCTAAGGAGTAACGAACATTATGTTATAAAACAAGAGACATTCGCAACCTCACCACGACTCTCCAACACACACACCCACATGCACACATACACATATAAGTTTGTGGGGTGAATTTGTACTTGTAAAGTTACATTGTAATTTACTCAAAAACTGTATGATTATATGTAAGATTCTGTTAATTCATTTTTTAGATTAGTATCAGTCTAAACATTATGGCACAGACAGTAGCACACAGAGGTGCTAGTACCCAATACATTATCTAGGCTGACACCAATTGTTAAAGTTCACTTGAGAATGTAACTTGTATGTAAAAATGTTTTGTGATTTACATATGAAAGAAGTGAAACTAACATTGTCATTCTAACAGATGAGAGACTTAACAAACAATCGAGGTATTTTTCAATGTATCATTTCAGTTACATCACACTGTAGCTTACAATCATGTACTCCAGTGCCCCGAAAGCTAGTGCTTCCAATTAAACCTTTTGGACTATAACCTGGTGTTGTGTGATTTTTAACTATGTTATAAGAGGTATTTCTTGTTATATACATAGACCAGATGGAGTAATTTCGAGAAACAGTGGCCAAAACATGAAGAAATAATGATTATTTGTAGCATTTTTAGTTTGCCATTGAAATAAAAATAATGGCAACTTGATTTTTGGCCATTGACACATTTTGTTAGCATTCATATTACTTCCACATTAAAACTCTAAATTCTAATCCATGTACAATTTATATAATACATAGTACTTTAAAAATGCACTTGCCAATTTATCACACTATTATCACTCAGGCAGCACAATTTATCAGATGCACCTGCAAACATGTAACATAGTTGACTACAACTTAGTCAAAATAGTTTTCAAACTTCAGGTGGTGTGCTTGAAGGAAAAGAATGGGTTAGCTTGTTACTAAAACTCACTTGGCTAGCAGACTCATGAGGTAGTTGGGAGTGCTAGCATCCAGTCGGAGAGGAGGTGCAGTAACATGAGCAGCAGCGTGAGACCAGTCCGGATGGTAATAGCTTGATCCATTGAGAGTTGTGTGTGCTAGTGTTGTTTCCCCATATATAATTTTGCCTTAAAAAGATTGAAGTTTAGAATTTCAAAAAACAGCATATCTATACTTCATTCATCAAATTATAGCTTGCCATTTTAAATATACTTTTGTCACATGTACAGATACAGTCCTTCACTTTATCTTCATTCTGTATGTCAGAGGCTCCCACTTTCATTGTATGAAACGTAGAATAAGTTTGGCTTAATGTATATTGTTGCAAACATATATTAACCTTTAATTCCACACATGACCAGTTTGAGGATATTGTTGTTAAAAGGAATCTTCTGCAAAGAATATATTGGTAGAATTTAATGAATAGCTTTATCAGGTATGAACCATTCATTCAGCCAGACCCTCATTTTGGGTACTCTGACATAATTGATAAAATTGATAAAAAGCACAGCTGTGAGTATATAATTAGCAAAGGATGAGGTGAGATGGGTGAGACACTCATTGTTCTTTTAACATAACAGAACATCTCATTTGCTTTGCATGAACACTATCATTCAAAATTCGACACCAGCCCATAGAATGAGATATTACATTAGGTGAGTAAAAGCTGGTCAAAGGAGGAACTAGTAAAAGTGATAGGCTCAGGTAGGCTAGTATTAGATAATCCACCTGTTGGCCTACATCATTAAGTCACACATTGGAATGGTCAAGGGAGGGGGCAAAGGCCAATTTAAGATGGTGAATCCAAAAAGTCAGGAGAGAGCTGTAACAGCGAAACAATACACATGTATTGATTCCACCTAGTTCTCAAATTTAGTGAAAGTTAAATTATTAAGCACTTTTACAAGATTAAATCACAATGCTAGCCAAACATAAAAACAAGCTTGTTAAGGAGTTATCATTCAAAAACTAATTGTGGCCTTAAGAAAAGGCAGGTTTTTAATTCTTTTCTTTATTATTATTAGACCATCATCAAAATTATATCAATATTTCCTTCTCCACTGTCAAAAGCTTTGAAACTGTGGTCTTGGGTATGTACGGACTAGGAGCAGTTCAAGTCTCTAGGTAAAAGTTAAAAGGTGTGTTACCCCCACTGAGCAACCCAGAAAGACCATTGTGTTGACAGATTTTTTTTAAAAAGGAGGTGCTTAGAAGAGAACAGAGTGACAGCAAAAAAAACCCAAATGTGACAAAATTATGTATCACTAAAAGAAAAATGAAGGATATGTAGACCAGTGAAGGCAGTGAAAGAAAGATGGAGAAAGAGAAAAAAAACAGGGAGAGAGAAAAAATAATAGAGAGAAAGAGAGACAGAGAAAGAGAAGTGGCGAGTTCTAAATAGAAATTCTGAATTTGTTTTCAGGTCTGAAGAAATTAAACGAATTTAGATAAACTACTCTTGACAGCAGAGGAACAAACAAGAAATCTAAAATTACTGAATAAGATTTACAATGCCTTTTCTTAGTGCTGAATAATATCTGACAAATACCTAAATAAATAGTCATGACTTGATGTTTGCAAGTTTGTAGCTCAGGTCGAGGTTTAGGGTGTAGGTTTGCTCACTGAGCTGTAGGTTTGATATCCAGACATTTCATTACCTGGCTAGGTAACATCATCAGTGGCGACCTCCAAGTGAAGCGAAGCTGTTGTCTCCTGCTTTCTATTTATATCTTTCTCCTGGATGGGGTTCCTGGGGTTTGTGGTGATGTCATTTCCTGTTCGTTTTCTGAGGGGTTGATAGATGGCATCTAGATCTATGTGTTTGTTTATGCCGTTGTGGTTGTAGTGCCAGGCCTCTAGGAATTCTCTGGCATGTCTTTGCTTAGCCTGTCCCAGGATAGATGTGTTGTCCCAGACGAAATGGTGGGTTTTTTTCATCCGTGTTTAGGGCTATGAGAGAGAGAGGGTCATGTCTTTTTGTGGCTAGCTGGTGTTCGTGTATCCTGGTGGCTAACTTTCTTCCTGTTTGTCCTACGTAGTGTTTGTGGCAGTCCTTGCATAGATCTAGATGCCATCTATCAACCCCTCAGAAAACAAACAGGAAATGACATCACCACAAACCCCAGGAACCCCATCCAGGAGAAAGATATAAATAGAAAGCAGAAGACAACAGCTTCGCTTCACTTGGAGGTCGCCACTGATGATGTTACCTAGCCAGGTAATAAAACGTCTGGATAGCAAACCTACAGCTCAGCGAGAAACCTACACCCTAAATGACTTGATGTACTGAGACAAAGAAAATAATGTTATAGTCGTCTCCTAAAGTAAGAATTCAGCTTTATGATGGAAGTAGGGCTCCATGTGATTTCAAATTATGAACTATTTCTGCTCTAAAACTTTTCATTTGAATAATAACCTAAACAGTAAGCACTGCGAATTTAAGATAAAAGGCATGGCTGCTATTTCCTGATGAAATTTCCTCTGAGTTCCTAAAGTGTGATTGAAAACATGCATGCTTGCCTGTACTTGACAGTCAAGTGCTTGCCCTTTATTTTATAAAGTTTCTTGCCTGCTAGGATCAGTCATTAAGATTCAGACAGTTATCCTTAAGCCTCAAGCTTGTCAAATGAAAGGCTCTCTCTTTCAAAAAGATGTATGATAGTCATTTAGAAAGGTACAATTTGGTAGGCAATTCAAAACAATCTAGGTTTCTCAAGTCAACATTACTTGTTCTATCTGTTTGGAAGATATAATGCATTAAAAAGTTGTTCACAGCTTGTTAAAAAAGGATCCACAGGGTGTTTAAAAAAATTGAAGTGAAGAAAGGACTTATCCCTCAAGGTACAAACTTCTCCATGACCTAGTTAGTAATAATGCAACCTTTGGCTCTGGAGTTCAGTCTGAGTAAATGCGAGGTATTCCATTTTAGTACAACAAACAAGGGTAGGACTTACACAACCAATGGCAGGGCCTTGGGTAGTGTTGTAGTACAGAGGGGTAAAAACAATGACTGCAGATGCTGGAAACCAGATTCTGGATCAGTGGTGCTGGAAGAGCACAGCAATTCAGGCAGCATCCCACGAGCAGCAAAATCGACGTTTCGGGCAAAAGCCCTTCATCAGGAACCTAGGGGTGCAGGTACATTATTCTTTGAAGTTTGTGACAGAGATGGGGTAGGTAAAAAGGCACCTTTGCCTTCATTGCTCAGTCCTTTAAGTATAGGAGTTGGGACGTCATGTTCAGGTTGTATAGGACATGGGTGAGGCCTCTTCTGGAATACTGCATCCAGTTCTGGTTGTCCAGTTATAGGAAGGGTATTTATCAAGCCGGAGAGGGTTTAGAAAAGATTGACCAGGATGTTATGGAAGGTTTGAGGTATAAAGAAAGGCTGGATAGGCTGAGACATTTTTCACAGGAGCATAGAAGATTGAGAAGCAATCTGACAGAAGTTTATAAAATAATGAGAGGTATATATTCAGTTAATGGTTGTCTTTTCCCTAGGATGGGTGATTTCAAGACTGGGGGTCCCATTTTTAAGGTGAGAGAAGAGAGGTTTAAAAAAGACATAAGAGGCAAATTATTTTTACACAGAGGGTGGTTCACATATGGAGTGAACTTCCTGAGAAAGTGGAGGATGTGGTTACAATTACAACATTTAAAAGACATTTGGATAGATACTTGAATAGGAAAGGTTTGGAGGGACATGAGCCAGGAGCAGGCAGGTAGGACTAGTTTCGTTTGGAATTATGTTCGGCATGGACTGAATGGAGCAAAGGGTCTATTTTGATGCTGTATGACATTGACTCTATAGTTCAATTTTACAAAACAGAACTCTATAAATAACATTTAAAAATCATACATTTCCTAAGTACTACTTCATCTTTACCACGAGATGTAGAACATTGTCACATGCAACCTGATTGAGAACAAATTTATGTGTAATGTTGGAGAATAAATGCACTGGATGTAACTAGTTTTGTTTTTACATACTCCAGTACCACGCTTACCTTGCATTTTTGCAGAAGCAATAACATCACCTGCAGATTTGCTTGAGACATTAACCAAATATAATGGACAATGGGTCTGAAATTGGATGTTAATGGGAAGAGTTAGATATGGAGCTCAGCTGAAACACCAAAGAGTATATATTTAATGCATAAATTCTTAACTGCAAAACTCACTCTATTGGCAATTGTGATGGCACGATGTGTTGCTTCCGCCTCAAGCTGTGTGAAGTAAGAAAGAAATACTTTAAACATTTTTCATCCACAAATTACATTTAGTGGAAAATAAATCAGAACAGCTTTCAATTTTCCAAAATACGTTTAGGGACAGCACAGAACTTTGCAGTAAATAAGATAAGATTACTGAATTTTAAAATAAGGTTTTTTAGCTTTTGCAAGTTCCAACAATATTCCCTGCAACAATTTTAATGAACAACTTACCTTCATGCGCAGTTTTAATATGACTGCTGGGGAACATCCAATAGTTCCAACAATTAACAATCATATATTTTAAATCATCTACATTTAAATATCCAAAATTTTGTGAGACAAAAAAAAGCTTAACATTATATTGACAAAACATATAGAGAACTTACTGAACTAGCATTATTTTGATTGGCAAACAAGTTAAACAGAAGCTTACTCAGCTTCTTGTGTGTTTTTCATTCACATCTCAGCTCAAAATGGACACGTTTTCTATTTCCATGGCATAACAGTTACTAACACTTTGAAACTTACACTGAAATCAAATGCTATCTAACTTGTATCATACTGCATACTTCCACAAAGTCAGATTATGCAATGCAATCCAATTTCAGGAAGAATGCACTTAACATAGTAAAATACTGAGGCACTTTACAGGAGCGCTATCAAACCTGTTCTAATGTTCAGCCACTGGGGCAAATAGGCAAAAACTTGGTCAAAGAGGTAGGAATTAAAGGATCATATTAAGGGGGAAAAGAGATGTGCAAAGGGATCTAAAATCACAGAACTGGAGGTACACTGATACCATGGAGGGATATAAAGATGCAGGAGATTAGACATAGGGTCCACACACAAATTTGAGACAATTACATTTTTAAAATGCAGCTACTGCTTAACCTGGATCCAATATCAGTCAGCACAGTGGTGAAGGCTAATAGCAATAGAACTTGGCATGAGTTTGAGCATTTTGAAGATCTAAAGAATACAAAGAATATAATCTGGGAGAACAATTAGGCTAAAAGAACCAATTCTGGTAGTGACAAAATGGATGATGGTTTAAGTAGCCGCTGAGCAGAACCAGGAATTGTGCCAAGCTATGTTCTAAAGGCAGAAATAAGTAGTGGCAGCATGGACAATAAAAACAGAAATTTCTAGAAAAGCTCAGCAGGACTGGCAGCACTGATGGAGATAAATCGGAGTTAACGTTTCAGTCCCATCATTGGACTTGAAACATTGACCCTGATTTGTCTCTTCAGACATGGCCAGACCTGTTGAGTTTTTCCAGCAATTTCTGTTTGAATTTCTGATTTCTAGCATCTGCAGTTCTGTTTAGTAGTGGCATGGATATGTGGTTGGAAGTTCAGCTAGCTGCCAAATGTGACACCAGCAGTGCAAAAAATCTGATTTAACCTCAGAGAGGTGCCAAAGAGAGGGTGATGTTAGTGGCAATGCAATTGTCTTTGAGACTGGAAGTAATGGTTCAGATTTCCCAATATTGGCTGGAGGAAATTTCGGCTCTTCCAATCCTAGACTTTAATTATCCTATTTTATTCATTTGTGGGAGTTGGGTGTCGATGGCCGGCCAGCCTTTATTGCCCACCCCTAGTTGTCCTTGAGAAGGTGGTGGCGACCTGCCTTCTTGAACTGCTGCAGTCCACCTGCTGTGGGTTGGCTCACAATGCTGTTAGGGTTGGAATTCCAGCGACTAGGTGTCAGATACAGTGGAGGAATGGAGAGAGCTGGTGGTGAAGTAGGGCTGGATATGGATAGCCTATGGGAGGGAACTAATGTATGTCTTGGATGATGTCACCAAGGGGTAGCATGTAAATAAGAAATAGGACATTGTCAATGACAAACTATTGAAGCACACTAGAGGCACAATTCAGGAATGGAAGAGAAACCACTGCAGACAATGCTCTACCTGAAACAGATGTGTCAACATAGAATCAGGCATATGCAGTCTTATCAAAATTTAGAGTTGTGGAGAGGTTTGGGATGAGGATGGTACATTTCACCAAGTCAACAGCTGCAGGCAGAGAAGAATGAAGAAGTATAGTTTACTTTTAACACAGGCAAGCATAATATCATTTGTGTCATTAACAAGGACTGATTTGATACTGTGGGAGGGCACAATTATCATTGGAGTCAGGAAGAATAGCTAGGTGGTCAGCAGTTTAGTGCAAATAGGGTGAGGAGTTCATGAGGAGAAACAGTACAGAAACTAGAGGAAGATTAAATTCACAAATAAGACAGAAGGGAAATATTCAGAAAAGTTTGGCCTGGTCAGCTTCTACAAAGAAGGTACGATGTGGAGGTATTGGTGTTGGACTGGAGTGGACAAAGTTAAAAATCAGACAACATCAGGTTACAGTCCAACAGGTTTAGTCAGCTAATTGGATGATCTCAATCTTAATGACAATCTCATGGGCTCCTCTTATTTCTTTCTAGGAGATAAGTACAGCCTACTTCATGATCATCCCTATGCCCTAGTCCCCAGAGCTACCAAAGATGAATTTCCAATTGTTTTAAAATAAGCAGACAGACAGAAACATGCAATTAATGAATAGAATAAACTATTTAAATTTATGTATGGCATTGCTTCCTTTCAATGTCTTTTTCCCCCAAGTTTAGTTTGCTATCTGTGGAAAGGGCTTCTATATACTTGAAAATAAAAGCAACCATATGTTATTAATATATATATAGAGTTTAGGTGAATATCATTTCATATTTATTTTATACACTTTATCTGACTTAACCATTTGATAGGACAAACCTCCTCAGGTCTGCTGATGTCCAATCCCTCAGGCCCAGTGATTCCCAATTCAAGAGCTTCTTTTGCACCCTAAAAAACAAAAGAAAAAGTTATAGTACTGTACATTGCCCCATTCAAGAACCAAATTAGGTTACAGAAATATTTAATTCCTATCAGTTCATCTGCATTAGGACTGATGCTACTACAAGTTCTGCTGCATTGAATGCACACATCAGATTAAAATTTAAAGAATCTAAAATTATGACATAATTCAAACAATTTTCAGTGTTGATACATCAGATTAAATGGAAATATTTACCTCTGCTACTAGCTCTCCATTTTCAGCATGCACACAAGGTATGGCACCAAGACTTTTACATGCACGAAAAGCTTGGTAAAGTTCATTATCCCGCAGCATGTATTGATCCTTATAGGTCATGTAAGTCTGGAATGAATTCACTCCATGCTCCCTCACTAGTTCTTCCATTTCAAATTGCACCTATATAAAGAGAAAAATGTTGAAGATATCATCTATAAATGCACTTGTTTTACATCATTTTTATTTAGAGCATAAGAAATAAGAATAGAAGACTACACAGTGTCTTGTAATCCTGTTCTGTTATTCAATAATATGGAGATGCTGGCATGGGTTTGGAGTGGACAAGGTTAGAAGTCACACAACACCAGGTGAACCTGACAAAGGAGCAGCGCTCCTCAAGCTTGTGATTTCAAATAAACCTGTTAGAGTATAACCTGGTGTTGTGTGACTTCACTCTCCTAACTTATGTCCATTACACTTAATTCCCTTAACAATCAATAAACTATTTAATACTATCTTAAAAGTACTCAATGACTGAGCATTCACAGACTTCTGGGGAGACATTTCCAAAGATTCACGACCACTGGAGTGAAGAAACTTTTCCTCATAATTAGGCAACTCCTTATTCTGTAATTCTTAGTTTTAGATTCTCCAGCCAGGGTAAAGAGTGTTATGAAGATGTGGGTGTACTGTACCTTTAAGAGAGTTAAAAGCTGGCAGAACTACCTGACAGCACCAAGTGTTCTGAATAAAATACAATGTAACATGTGGTCCAGCAGTTAGGGTAGCTGGTTGCCTGGTGACAAAAACAAATTTAAATTAGGCCAATCCGTTTAAATTATAACCCCCCCCCCCCTAAAAAAACAAGCCAATCAAATTTGAATTGAGTATATTGACAATCCAATGCTTTGGGGGTATAAGACCGGGAAAATTGAACATTTAGGGGAGAACCGCCAAAAGACCAACAGACGTAGGCTGCTAGTAAGAACTGAAAATGTGTTGCTGGAAAAGCGCAGCAGGTCAGGCAGCATCCAAGGAGCAGGAGAATCGATGTTTCGGGCATGAGCCCTTCTTGACCTGCTGCGCTTTTCCAGCAACACATTTTCAGTGCTGTTCTCCAGCATCTGCAGTCCTCACTTTCTCCTGCTAGTAAGAACTCTCTGAGAGGTACCTAGAGAAGGAGTTTGCACAGAGAAAAAATATTGACAACGACCTAGAGAGCAAATCTAAGAGGAAGATACAACAGCTGGCTGGTTTTGAAATTTGAATTTTTTGATAAATATTACTCGGGGGTTTTATAAGACTAGTATTATGGAAGGGAAAGTAAAAGATAGATTAGAGGAAGGAGTTTAAATAGTTGTTAGTTAATTATTCTCTGTTATACTTTAAGAAATAAAGTTGTTTCATTTTACTTTAACTAGTTCTTGGCCTCTTGAGTTTTCACAGATTACCGCATGGAATAAATCTTTTCTGTGTTACCCCAGTGTTGTAACAAAAGTCACTTAAAATCTGTCTGACCAAGCCCACCAAGAATAATATGATCACTTTTCATTCTACTAAATTCCAAAGATTAAAGGCCAATTCTACTCAAACACTCTTCAAAGCACAATCCTCTCATCTCATGATTCAATCTTGTAATCTCTACCGTATCCCTCCTATGACAAATTCTTTTTTCCTATGGAAAGATGCACTTGAGTACACAGTATATTTCTGGCGTTGTCTCACCACAGAAGACGTTTTGCCCACATTGAAATGTAGGAAATTAAGGGGCCATCTGATTGACAGTTCCAAGGTATAAAAGCAACATATTGAATTGATCGAGAAACTATTTCAACCTGTTGGAAAGTCGAGGGCAAGAAGGCATAGTCTAAAAATGTGATTCGATGTACTTTATTCAATTCCAATAAAGGCTACACACGAGTCTTCCAAATTGCATGTTGTACTTGCATGCAAGGTGCAGGAGCCAAATTTCTCAAAATATTAAAATCTACTAGCTTTCCAGTCTTCCATCTTAAAAAAAAAGACTATGGATGCTTTTGACTATGCTTTCATATTCCAGACTGTACTTTATTCCACACATTCATTCATGTTCCTTCAACAGAAATATTTGATGTTGAGAAGACCAACAGACATAGGAACGGCTGGTGTACAAGTTATAGTTGGAGCAAACCTGAGAAATTGCAATTGATGAACGGATATACCCAAATAACCATTTTACTGGCTAAGAAAATTATTTTATGGATTATAAGGGAAAAATATGAATCACTGTTTGTTTCAAACATGGTCATGTAGATGTTGTGTTGCACGTTTTCTATTGTCATGACTCACTGGGGTAGTGCATTGGAAATCAAGCCCCACTAATCCCAGACTAGTCACAAATATGAAAAATATAGTCAAACTATTCAATTTAACTGACTGACAAACTCTGGTTTAAAGAAAATGCTCACCTTGTTTCTGCACTTAACAAGAAAATAACTTTATTGTATACAAACAGTCTTTAAACAATGACAATTAGGAACCTGAACTGCTAAATTATAGCTTTGAAAATTACCTCTACCCCTTCTTAAATTCTCCTCTTCATAAACAGACAGACATTACAAGGATATTAAGGGTACAAAATGCAGAAAGAAATGGAGGATGGGAAAAAAATTGTGGCTCAAAGAGCTTCTCCTTTTTTGAGGCATTGGAGGTGATTTCCTAGAATTTCAGGAGCAGCAATTACTGTTTTATAGGCCGTTGAATTGTTTCGGAACTTTGGGAGAGAAAAGAACAAAACAGCTGCACCTTTAAAAGGAGGATGACAGACAAAGGCAGCGACTACATGGTCAGTAAGAGAGAGAGAGAGAGAGAGAGAGAGAGAGAGAAAGAGAAAGAAACCTATACTGCTAACTAACACAGCAGGGAATCTGCACAGTTACCACCTTTGCTGTTTGAGTTCATGTATCTCTGGACATCAGAGTGCGTCTAGGAAAAATTAACAAACAGCAAAATTCACAGCTTACCTTGGAGGAACCTGTGTGGGAGAGCTCACAGCACAGGAAAAGATAAGTGCACAGTTTTTGTGTAACCTTGCTGAAAGTCTGCAGGAGTGAATAGAGTGGGTTTCTTCTTGATTATATGTTTTATTGAGATCTGTCCCTTGCTTAAATTTTAAAAATATAAACCATGAGAACTAGGTTAGCCTGAAGCACATTTTTTTAACAGCAATAAGACGGTGCTATTTTCTGGGTCTATTAATTGTGAAGGAGCAAAGATGGCCTTTAATAGAGTGATGTGCTCTTCCTGTTGGATGTAGAAGTTTAGAGAGAGTTTTCATGTTAATGATGATTATGTCTGCAGGAAGTGTCTTTGGCTGCGAATCCTATCATATTGCATGGATCAGTTGGAGTATAATGTTAAAAGATTAAATTGTACTCTCTCCCTGGAGATTAATGAAATGTTAACGAGTTAAACTCTACTGTCTTTCTCCAGAAGCTAAACATTCTAGAAGTGGGTGGGGGCAACATTCATGCAGGAATGTGGACGACTCGCACTTAATTTGGGCAGCCATTTACTACTACTCTCTTGCTATTATGAAATTAAACTCTCATTCAGTCCCTTCCATTCATAAATGCTTTCATAGCCATCCCACACTGCTAGGTCACATCATACCTACATTGTCTTGGGGAAGTACGATGTCAGAAAATCATTTGCATAATGATTCCCCAAGATTAGGACATTTTTACATTATCTCAGAGGATGACCTCATCCTACCATTGTACCTGGGGTAACATGTGATTATTGGACTGGGAGAGCGGAATGGCCAGAGTACCTGCAAGCATTACCAACTGACCTGTATAAAAGGGATGTGTTTCCTTTATTCGGGGCCTCTTTGACTCAACTTCACATGCCTGAGAAGAGAGAGTCAAAGGGCTCACCTAGCTTGTACAAGCTTTAATGAGCTTTAACTGTTTGCAGAAGTGTTTGTGGGTGTGCGCGAATTGAATGTAGTGTATGAAACCTCTGGAAAAGAACCTAACATGCTGTTTTGGAAAAAGTAGGGAGCGATGGATTTTCAGGGGAATGTTGCATGAACAGCCAAGGTTCTGGTATTGAGACTGGCTCTAATGTAATGAGAGGTATGTCAGGTTCCAAGGGATCGATTGTGATAGGGGACTTTCTAGTCCGAGTTACAGACAGACATTTCTGTGGCCAGCAGTGAAAAATCAGAATAGTATGTTGCTTCCCTGGTGCCAGGACCGAGGATGTCTCAGAGAGGGTGCAGAATGTTCTCAAGGGGGAAGAGGGGCCAGTAAGGGGTCATTATACACATTGGTTCCAATGACCTAGGAAGGGAAAAGTTTGAGATTCCTAAGGGAGTTTACAGTTAGGCAGGAATTTAAAAAGGAGGTCCTCAAGTGTAGTAATATCTAGATTACTGTCAGTGCTATGAGCTAGTGAGGGCGGGAATAGGAGGATAGAGCAGATGAATGCATGCCTGAGGAGCTGGTGTACAGGAGAAGGGTTCACATTTTTGAATCATTGGAATCTGTTTTGGGATAGAAGTGACCTGTACAAGAAGGACAGATTGCACCTAAATTGGAAGGGGACTAAGATACTTGTAGGGAGATTTACTAGAGTTGCTTGAGAAGATTTAAGCTAATAAGGTGTGTGTGGGGACCCAGGGAAATAATGAGGAAAGATTTCAATCTGAGACTGGTACAGCTGAGAACAAAGGCATGTCAAACTGTCAGGACAGGCAGGGACAAAGCAGAGAACAACGCAGGACTGATAAATTAAACTGCATTTATTTCAATGCAAGGGGCCTAACAGGAAAGACAGATGAACTCAGGGCATGGTTGGGAACATGGGACTGGGATATCATAGCAATTACAGAAACATGGCTCAGGGACCGACTGGACTAACAGCTTAATGTTCCAGGATACAAATGCTACAGGTAGGACAGAAAGGGAGGCAAGAGAGGAGAGGGAGTGACGTTTTTGATAAGGGATAGCATTACAGCTGCACTTAGGGAAGATATTCCCGGGAAAACATCCAGGGAAGTTATTTGGATGGAACTGAGAAATAAGAAAGGGATGATCTTATTGGGATTGTATTATAGACCCCCTAATAGTCAGAGGGAAATTTAGAAACAAATTTGTAAGGAGATCGCAGCTAAAGTAAGAATAATATGATGGTTATGGTAGGGGATTTTAACTTTTCAAACATTGACTGGGACTGCCATAGTGTTAAGGGTTTAGATGGAGAGGAATTTGTTAAGTGTATACAAGAAAAATTTCTGATTCAGTATGTGGATGTACCTACTAGAGAAGGTGCAAAACTTGACCTACTCTTCGGAAATAAGGCAGGGCAGATGACTGAGGTGTCAGTGGAGAATCACTTTTTGGCCAGTGACCATAATTCTATTAGTTTTAAAATAGTGATGGAAAAGGTTAGACCAGACCTAAAAGTTGAAGTTCTAAATTGGAGGAAAGCAAATTTTGACGGTATTAGTCAAGAACTGATTGGGGGCAATTGTTCGCAGGTAAAGGGCCAGCTGGAAAATGGGAAGCCTTCAGAAATGAGATAACAAGAGTCCAGAGAAAGTATATTCTTGTTAGGGCGAAAGGCAAGGTTGATAAGTATAGGGAATGCTGGATGACTAAAGAAATTGAGGGTTTGGTTAAGATAAAGAAGGAAGCATATGTCAGGTATAGACAGGATAGATCGAGTGAATCCTTAGAAGAGTATAAAGGTAGTAGGAGTATACTTAAGAGGGAAATCAGGAGGGCAAAAGAGGGGACATGAGATAGCTTTGGCAAATAGAGTTAAGAACAATCCAAAGGGTTTTTACAAATACATTAAAGACAAAAAGGGTAACTAGGGAGAGAATAGGGCCCCTCAAAGATCAGCAAGGCAGCCTTTGTGTGGAGCCGGAGGAGATGGGGGAGATACTAAATGAGTATTTTGCATCAGTATTTACAGTGGAAAAGGACATGGAAGATATAGAATGTCGGGAAAATAGTTGGTGACGTCTTGAAAAATGTCCATATTCCAGAGGAGGAAGTGCTGGATGTCTTGAAACACATAAAAGTGGATAAATCCCCAGGACCTGATCAGATGTACCCTAGAACTCTGTGGGTAGCTAGGGAAGTGATTGCTCGGCCTCTTGCTGAGATATTTACATCATTGATAGTCACAGGTGAGGTGCCAGAAGACTGGAGGTTGGCTAACATGGTGCCATTGTTTAAGAAAGGTGGTAAGAGAAAGCCAGGGAACTGTAGACCGGTGAGTCTGATGTCGGTGGTGGGCAAGTTGTTGAAGGGAATCCTGAGGGACAGGATTTACATGTATTAGGAAAGGCAAGGTCTGATTAGGGGATAGTCCAGCATGGTTTTGTGTAGGGGAAATCATGTCTAATGAACTTGATTGAGCTTTTTGAAGAAGTAACGAAGAAGATTGATGAAGGCAGAGGGGTGGACATGATCTATATGGACTTCACTGAGGCGTTCGACAAGGTTCCTCATGGTAGAAGGGTTAGCAAGGTTAGATCTCATAAATACAGGGAGAACTTGCCATTTGGATACAGAACTGGCTCGAAGGTAGAAGACAGAAGATGGTGGTGGAGGATTGTTTTTCAGACTGGATGCCTGTGACCAGTGGAGTGCCACAAGGACTGGTGCAGGTCCACTGCTTTTCATCATTTATATAAATGATTTGGATGTGAACATAGGAGGTATACTTGCAATACCTAAGTTTGCAGATGACACCAAAATTGGAGGTGTAGTGGACAGTGAAGAAGGTTGCCTCACATTATAACGGGGTCTTGATCAGATGGGGCAATGGATTGAGGAGTGGCAGATGGAGTTTAATTTAGAAAAATGTGGGATGCAGCATTTTGAAAAGGCAAATCAGGGCAGGACTTGTACACTTAATGGTAATGTCCTGGGAGTGTTGCTGAACAAAGAGACCATGGAGTGCAGTTTATAGTTCCTTGGAAGGGGAGTCGCAGATAGACAGGATAGTGAAGAAGGCGTTTGGTATTTGTACAGAGCACTGAGTATAGGAGTTGGGAAGACATGTCGCGGCTGTATATTGGTGAGACCACTTTTGGAATAGTGTGCGCAATTCTGGTCTCCTTCCTATTAGAAGGATATTATGAAACTTGAAAGGGTTCAGAAAAGATTTACAAGGATGTTGCCAGGGTTGGAGAATTTGAGCTACAGGGAGAGGCTGAACAGGCTGGGGCTGTTTTCCCTGGAGCATTGGAGGCGGAAGGATGACCTTATACAGGTTTATAAAATCATGAAGGGCACGGATAGGATAAATAGACTGTGAGAGAAGTTCAGCTGCAAAGATAACTGAGAAAAATGATTGATTATTAAGCAAATATTCCATGACCGTAAGACATAGGAGTGGAAACAAGGTCATTCGGCTGATCGAGTCCACTCCACCATTTAATCATGGCTGATGGGCATTTCAATTCCACTTACCTGCACTCTCCCCATAGCCCTCAACTCCTTGCAAGATCAAGAATTTATCAATCTCCACCCTGAAGACATCCAATGTCCCGGCCTCCACTGGGCTCCAGGACAATGAATTGCCCAGGCCCACCACTCTCTGGCTGAAGAAATGTCTCATTTCTGTTCTAAATTGACACCCTCTAATCTTAAGGCTGTAATCTTCGAGGAGAAAGTGAGGTCTGCAGATGCTGGAGATCAAAGTTGAAACTTTATTGCTGGAACAGCACAGCAGGTCAGGCAGCATCCAGGGAACAGGAGATTTGACGTTTCGGGCACAGGCCCTTCTTCGGGCACAGGCCCGAAACGTCGAATCTCCTGTTCCCTGGATGCTGCCTGACCTGCTGTGCTGTTCCAGCAATAAAGTTTCAACCTCAATCTTAAGGCTGTGCCTACGGGTCCTAGTCTCCCCGCCTAACAGAAACAGCTTCCCAGCATCCACCCTTTCTAAGTCATGCATTATCTTGTAAGTTTCTATTAGATCTCCCCTCAACTTTCTAAACTCTAATGAATACAATCCCAGGATCCTCAGCCGTTCATCGTATGTTAGATTTGCCATTCCAGGGATCATCTGTGTGAATCTTCACTGGACACGGTCTGTATGGGGCCCAAAATTGGACACAATATTCTAAAGGGGTCTAACTAGAGCTTTATAAAGTCTCATCACTGCTTTTATATTCCACCCCTCAAGATAAATGACAACATTACATTTACTTTCTTAATCGGGGACTCAACCTGCAAATCAACCTTTAGAGAATGCTGGACTAGCTCTCTCAGATTCCTTTGTACTTTGGCTTTATGAATTTTCTCACCGTTTAGAAAATAGTCCATGCCTGTCTTCTTTTTTCCAAAGTGCAAGACCTCACATTTGCTCATGTTTAATTTCATCAGCCAATTGTTGGACCATTCTCCTGAACTGCCTAAATCCTCTGCAACCCCTGACCTCCTCAGTACTACCTGCCTGTCTGCCTAACTTCATATCATCGGCGAACTTCGCCAGAATGCCCCCAGTTCCTGCATCCAGATCATTAATATATAAAGTGAACAGCTGCGGCCCCAACACTGAACCCTGCGGGACCCCACTTGTCACCAGCTGCTATTCTGAAAAGGAACCTTTTATCCCAACTCTCTGCCTTCTGTCAGACAGCTAATCCCCAATGCATGCCAGTAGCTCACCTCGAACACCATACTCACCTTACTCAGCAGCCTCCCGAGAGGCACCTTATCAAAGGCCTTTTGGAAGTCTAGATAGATAACATCCATTGGGTTTCCCTGGTCTAACCTACTTGTTACCTCTTCAAAGAATTCTAACAGGTTATGACTCTCAACATAGATATATCTCCAAAGAAAAAAATTATTTTAGTTTAAGGATAAGCCAACCGTGGTTAATCAGAGAAGTTAAGGATTGCATCAAATTGAAAAAAGAAACACAAGGTGGCAAGGATTAGTGGGAAACAAGAGGATTGGGAAAGTTTTAAGAACCAGCAAAAGATAACCAAAAAAAGGGAGAAAATAAACTTTGAAGATAAAAGTGCAAATAATATCAAGTCACAAAACATAAGCTTCTTTAAGTACATAAAAAGAGGGATACCAAAGTTTGCATAGGTCCCTTAGACAACGAGGGAACGGAAATAATAATGGGGAACCAGAAAATGGCACACAAGGTGGATCATTACTTTGTGTCACTCTTCACAGTAGAAGACACTAGTAATTTTGGAATGCTATTAATCAAGGGGCAAAAGGCGGAGAGGAAATAAATACAACAACAATCACTAGAATAAAAATGCTAAAAAAACTATTGAACTAGAAACTAATAAGTCACCTGGACCTGATGCTATGTATCTAGGATATTAAAAATAAAAACTACAGATAGTGAATACTGTAGTTGTAATCGTCCAAGAATCCTTAGATTCTGGAAAACTGTTCAAGTAATACGTATTTAAAAAAAGAAATAGTAACTATAGGCCAATCAGTTTAACATGTCTTATTGGGAAAAAGTTAGACTTCATTATAAAGGATGTATTTAGAAATACATAATATGATTGAAATAATTCAGGATGCCCAACTGAAAGAGAACATCATTTATTGTTGAACACCAAAATAGAGCCACTATTTGTAGCACACATAGGCTAGTCCCAGTTCGGGACAGACAATCTTGTGGATCCGTACCTGGGTCGGCTTTTTTCTCCTAACCAACCAATGTTACAACACACCGTTGGTACCGAAGAGACTTGAACCCAGGTCATCTGGTTCAGAGGTAGGGAAACTACCACTGTGCCACCTGGGTCTGCTCTATAGATACAATTGGTTCTGCTATAACAAGGTAGTTCCATTCTTGTGCAATCCCGTTATAATCGATACACGCTTTAAACGTTTGTGCTATAGGAACAGTATGCCCAATTCATCAATCACCTTATAGTGAATTTGCATTAATGTAACATGCGTTATAGCAGAATGACCTGTACTTCTAATCAACCTGTCCAGTGACATTATTATATACCTCTGGAGCAGGTGGGACTTCAACACAGGTCTCTTGGCCCAGAGATAGGAACATTTACTATTACCTAATTCTTTATTTTTGTAGTATTCTATGAAGTTATCATTAACTTTTTAACTCTCATTTCCCTCACTGCTTTGTATCTAGTTACCTTGGTACCTAAAATGGCGCCAAGTACAATGACATTATACACTTTTCACTGTACTCCTGAACTTCTGCACTGGAGTACATGTGATAGTAAAATCTAAAATCTAAACTACCACTGCACCACAAAAGCTGGACTGCGGATCTGTTTTATTTTTTCTTCTATATCCGGAAGTGTTTACACACACAACCAAATGGTTTTCCCACTAACAAATCACAGACTTTTTTTTAACTATTAACTGTGAATCACTTGAGTAGCCAATTATAAATTTACATGCAAAGCCATTCTGGGCAAATCGACCGATCAAAGTGAGGGAGAGGTAAGGAGAGCAGGAATGGACTAAATCAAAATGGAGTTGGATGGGGAAAATAAAGCACTGAATTCCCCATGATACCGATTTCTCTCTAAAGTATTGATGTGCTTCTTCTCTAACAATACTGGGAAGGTGAGGGTCTGCTTTACTTTTTTTGAGGGGATCTTGCTTTGTTATTTTCTAATTTAGTTATTCTGAGATATTATTATCCACCTCTGGAGCAGGTGGGATTTGAATTCTGGCCTTGTGGCTCAGAGGAAGGGACACTACGGCTGCACTAAAGCCCTTATGGTCTGCTCTATATTTTCTAAATCACACACAACTGAACAACCCTCCTACCATGACCAGATGGCATGATCACAGAGTAAGGGGTCACATATTTAAGACTGAGCTGAGGAGGAATTTCAAATCAGAGGGTAGTGATTATGTTGACTTCGTTATTGCAGGAGGTTGCAGAGACTGGGTCATTAATTATATTCAAGACTGAGATAAGCAGATTTTTAATCAGTAAGGGAATCAAGGATTATAGAGAAAAGTCAGAAAAGTGGAGTTGAGGTTATCAAATCAGCCATAATCTCAGTGAACAGCAAGGCAGTCTCAATGGGTTGAATGACCCATTTCCTCTGGAAATTCATCCCACACAATGGTCCCTTTCAGATCTTTCCCCTCTCACCTTAAACCTATGTCTTCCAGTTTTGGACTCCCCTACCTTGGAGAAAAGACCTTGACTATTTACTCTACTCATGCTTCTCATGATTTTATAAACCTCTATAAGATCACCTCTCAGCCTCCTATGCTCCTTATAACTCAAACACTCCTGTCCCAGTATCCTGGTAAAGGGTTTTGCATCCTTTCCTGGTTAATAAAATCCTTCTTACAGCAATATGACCACAATTATACACAATACTCCAAATGTGGCTTTACCAACGCCTTGTATAGCTGTAACACAACATCTAACTCCTGTACTCAATGCTCCAAATGATGAAGACAAGCCTACCAAATATCATCTTCACCATCTTGTTTACTTGTAATGCCACCTTCATGGAGCTCCCCTGATCTCTCTGTTCAACAACACTCCCAGGGCCCTGCCATTAACTGTCAAAGTCCTGCCCTGGTTTGCCTTACTGAAATTCACCACCTCGCATTTATCTACATTAAACTACATCTGACATTCTGGCCCACTAGGTGGAACTGAGTTGATCAAGATCCCAATATACTCCAAGATAACTCTTTCGCTGTCCACTATACCATGAATTTTGGTGTCAACTGCAAACTTAGTAACCATGCCTCCTATTTTCTCGTCCAAATCCTTTATATAAATTTATGAACATTAGTGGATCCAACAACAAACCTTATGGCACATCGCTGGTCACAGGCCTTCTGTCTGAACAACAGCCCTCAATGTTGTTGGAACCTTGTCGAAGGCCTTGCTAAAGTCCACGTAGAGATCTATCGCTCTACCTTCATCTATCTTCTTAATCACCTCTTCAAAAAGCTCAATCAAGTCTGTGAAACATGATTTCCCTTGCACAAAGCCATGCTATCGCTGCCTAATCAATCTTGCTTTACCATCTAGAACTGTCTCTCAATCCCCTTCAACAACTTACTCACCAGAGACGTAAAGTCTGTAGTTCCCTGTTTTTTTTCTGCAGCCTTTCTTTAAAAAAAAGGCACATTAGCCACCGCCCAGTCTTCCAGCACCTCATCCGTGGCTGTTGATGATAAGTTTGTGGACCAGGCCTATTCTTTTCCATAACAATTTTAAAACTAATACAATTATCGTTACTCACCCACTAACAGTTCAGTCAAATACCCTGCATTGTTTTCGAAGAGTAAGTTGAATGCTGCCCTTTCTCTGGTAGGGTCATCTACATATTTAAAATGTTTTCTTGAATACACAATAAATTCCCTCCAATCCAAGCCTTTAACACTATGGCAAACCCAGTCTATGTTTGGGAATTTAAAATCCCCTAATGTTACAACTTTATTATTCTCACAGCTATCTGCGATCTCCTTCTATATTTTCTCCTCAATTTCCCACTGACTATTGAGGCACATGTAGTACAATCCCAAGTGGTCACCCCCTTATTTCTCAGTTCCACCAATATTGCTTCACTGGACAGTCCCCCAGAAATATCCTCCTAAAGTACTGCTTTTGATGTTTCCCCTAATCAAAAATGCCACTTCCCCACTTCTTTTGCCCTATCTTCTATCCTTCCTATAGCAACTGCACCCCAGAACCAATTAATATTCCTAACTAATTTTATTTTCACCAGTTCTTATTATCTTATTGAAAGAAGTCAGCCTTTTTATTCTGACCTTGTGGTCCGTTACACAACTTCAACAGCAGTTTTCCCAAATTGAAAAAGCCTTACAAACAAATAGGCAAAGAAACATATCTGATAATTATATGGACTATGAAATATACCCCTACCTGTGGCCCCCACCAAGTTACACCAACATGAAGACAGTAGTCACAGCAGACCTTAGGATCTGCTAGATCTCGACACTTTTTAAATGCTTCCAGAAGTGAATTCTCTTTATCTGGTAATGCATAACCAATTATTGTTGTTGTTCCTCCAACCAGAGCTGCCTATGGAAGAAAAAGATAAAAGTTTCAATATTATGCATGACTTATTTAGGAAAATAAAACCAATGTATTTAAAGCTGGCATTTTAACTATGACAATAAAATGCATGGTATCAAGAGGAAGTCCATATATTTAATAAAGATAAACTCTGTTATTAATGGAGACTCCTGAGGACTTAGTTTTTCACTAACATTTTCATAAGCTTTAAGACAAGTCTTTAAGCATTTTACTTTGCTTATGATATCTTTGAATTATGAAATGGAGTAAGATTTGGCATGAAGGACAACATTACTGCCAAACATTGACACATGTTCTTTATTAAAATATTTTTTGACAAAAAAGTTAAATCATCCAGTAACTCAAAGCAAGCAACCATATCATAACAATGTCTTTGTGCTTGGAAGAAGAACAAGTATGTCAATACATAGTGACTTTGAAATAAAATATTACATTAGTAAGTAAGCATTAATCTGTGTTTTCCAGCATAACCTCTGGCTTCTTGTGATACAATAGTCATGTCCCTGCTTCTGAGTCAGAAATCCTTCGTTCTAATCGTAACTGCTCCAGAGCTCTGTAATGAACTCTTTGGACAGTCTGACTGAAAAAAAAACTCTGTACACCTGTAATTGTAAAGCCCATGATCCCAGATCCTTTAATAGTTTAATTAAAGTTATGCTGGCATTTTCCAGTCATTTTCAATATCTACCCCAAATGTATCTGTACTCTTGCATAGTGTCTAATATTTTATGCCTTCACTGATTTTGCCTATTTCAATTCTTTCCGGTATGATC
Organism: Chiloscyllium plagiosum; assembly: GCF_004010195.1. Taxonomy (NCBI): domain Eukaryota; kingdom Metazoa; phylum Chordata; class Chondrichthyes; order Orectolobiformes; family Hemiscylliidae; genus Chiloscyllium; species Chiloscyllium plagiosum. The sequence continues at coordinate 2,989,616 of NC_057712.1, read as the reverse complement.
TATAAACCATTTTGAAATGTCTTACATAAAGAAACAATGATGTGGAGGAGCCAGTGTTGGGCTGAGGTGGACAAAGTTAAAAATCAAGTTGTAATCCAACAGGTTTATTTGGAAGCATTAGCTTTTGGAGCACTGCTCCTTCATCAGATAGCTGTGGGACAGAATCATAAGACATATAACCTGGTGTTGTGAGATTTTTAATAAAGAAACAAATTAGATTATGAAATACGAATTAAAGCAAGTTTCATGTAGGATTCAAGTTTGTAACTTTTGAAACTCTCGAATATCATCTGTCAAGGAAGCAACTGAAGTGAAATCATTATTACTTTTTGCCTGTAGAAGTAGTCATTTTGCAGAAAAATGGATAATATCGCTGTATTAATAAACAGCAGTAATTGTGAGGGTTATTTACAGAATTGGAAGAAGAGCTAACATTTTTAATTTTGGGGCAAGAACTAAATTATTTAAAATTGCCCTTTCAAATATATTTTTACTAACCACCTATGCATACATTACATCAATTTATTTTCTTACAATATTACAAGCTTAAATAGTTATGTGCCATCTTTAATGTCTGGGCAAAGTGGCTCTTTATGTGTATCATAATGTAGTGGTCCCAGTTGTTATGGGGTAATGCCCAGTTGATGTCAGTACTGAACAAGTTAGATCCCTGACAAGAAAATGGCTGGATAGTTTTTTTTGAATGTTAGCGACTGAAGTGATATTTATTCAAAAGCACAAAACATTGCAATCTCTGTTTAACAATAAAAACATTTATTGTGACAGAAATTAAGATAAACAAGAAAATAAACCCTATTCCCAGATAACAGATTCAAAGGTTTTTAAACACACAGTAAAAATAACCCAAGTAATTTTAATAGATTGAATAGGATCGGCAGCTTTGTGTCAGAACCTTAACACCCTAGTATAGCTTATAAACATCGTTGCGATTCTAAGAATATCTAGCACTTATTCTCCAGTGATACCCAGTCCAGCTCAATTGCAAGGGAAACAGAGAGACACACTCTTTCTTCAAAACTTTGATGGGCTAGAAGGTATTAAATTTTCAGTTAATATGTTGTAACAGCAGATACAATTTTTCCAGTGCTACATTATCTCTGATACAGCTTCAATTCCTTTTAGCAAGTTTTGAAAAGATTTGTAGCTCAAGTTGACTGTCTGGATGCAAGTTTGCTCACTGTGCTGGAAGATTGGTTTTCAGACATTTCAGATGTGTCTGATGCAGGGGAGAGTGGCTAGGGTTTCTGTTCGTGAAAATGACTGCCAGACTACTCAGACCTCTTGGCATCATGGTAGCCCACAAATCCACCAACACACTAAAACAACAGCTAATGAACTTCAAAGACCCTATATACACAACTAATGTCATTTACAAAATAGCTTGCAAGAACTGTAATAAACATTACATTGGACAAACAGGCAGAAAATTAGCCACCAGATACATGAACACCAACTAGCCATAAAAAGACTTGACCCACTCTCACTAGTACCCTTACATACAGATGAGGAAGGACACCACTTCGACTGGGACAACACATCCATCCCAGGACAAGCCAAACAAGGTTCTAGATTAGAGTGGTGCTGGAAAAGCACAGCAGTTTAGGCAGCATCCAAGGAGCAGGAAAATCGACGTTTTGGGCAAAAGCCCTTCATCAGGAATAGAGGCTGATGAAGGGCTTTTGCCCGAAACGTCGATTTTCCTGCTCGTCGGATGCTGCCTGAAGTGCTGTGCTTTGCCAGCACCACTCTAATCTAGAATCTGGTTTCCAGCATCTGCAGTCCTTGTTTTTACCAAGCCAAACAAGGATACAAGGCATTCCAACTGGAACTCTACCAACAAACACACCTACTGGACCCCATTTCCCATCCTGTGAGAAAAAAAAAACATGAAATGATGTCACTGCAGCAAATTACATCACCACAGCAAATGATATCACCAACTCAAGGAAACCTAAACACTAACACCAGCGCTTCACTGGAGGCTTACTGATGATGTTATCTAGTATGGTGACAAAACGTTTGAAATCGAACCTTCCAGCTCAGTGAGCAAACTTGCTTCAATTCCTTTTCTTTAAACTAAAACCTTAAAGCTTAATTTCACATCTTTTCTGCCAACTATATCGTAGCATTCTGGTATGGGATTAAGAATGAGTTCTTATCTTAAGATAACTTAACTACTTTAAACTACTTCACTTATGAACTCTGCTTAGCCCATTACTCCATGGAAAGACTACTCAGCACTTTGGAACGATACATGTTTCTCTCCTGATTTACTTTACAGCATGGATATATAAAAAACAAGAACAGCTTGCAAAGCTTTCCCTCAAGTCCTCTGAGTAGTTCTGTGGGGAAACTAGGTATATTTATCTTACTTTGAATTATGGGCATTGTGGTTTTTAAAAGCTAATTATTAATTGCAAACAGAGACAAACCCATAACTTAGAATTCCAACAATTCAAACTTGCTGTAATGATATTAACATATATGTAACATATAAATTTACGGTTTCAAACATGTTACACATTCTCTTTTCTACTTCTCCACAGCCTAGGGAATTAATTTGTAAAATTTGTAACATCGATAGAGAGACAGCAGGGTACTTGAAATTGGAATGGGATTATGCATTTCCCTCCCTGCCACCTAATTCATCATTATTTCCACAAAGACAAAACAAAACCAAAAACTCCAGACATATATTTGTATACAGTGTAAAAGCAAATGTGAAATGCTGACATTCTTGGATTCATAAATAAATAAAGCAGATTAGAACTTGTCAATAAATTAAGTAGATTTGTATCAAACATTACATTAAAACTGCATAATATTAGACATCCACACAGACTTACAATTAAGGTTTGTATTATTAAGATAATTTTCCTGTTGGACTTCATATTAAAGCTTTGTTTATACAAAGATAAATGTAACTGCATGATTAATAAATATTTGTTGTGGTCAAACATGCTGAAATGCTCAATGCAACTTATATACATATACAGGTTGACATTACCAGCGGTCCCTTCAGTATGATGTTACTATTCACACCATAATTCCTCTTGGGCCCCACCTAATATTTTGCATGGAACCAACACCAAACAACAGAAGAACTGGGTGTTTATTCAAAAGACTTGTAGAACTTTAGTGATGCAAAGCTATTTTTAACTATTCAAACCCTGTCACTGAATTCAAACATATTATACAAGGTATTTTAACTACTGCCATAACATTGTCATTGTGCTCTGAAAATGTAAAGGTTTCCTTTTAAACTTTTACAATAAAAAAACCTCATATATGTGATTACTAACTATAAAATAATGCACCAAATAAGTGCAATCCTCAAAACAGGTCATGTTTTTCCACTTTTCATTTTAAGTATGGACCAAACTGTAGAACAATAAAATATACAATAACTGAAATGATTAACATGTCAATTCCATCATAATTGTCAATTTCTTCTTAAAGAAATTTAAATATCCTTCATTCAAGATTAAGATGCTGTACTGTTAGTATTTTACTTTGATCAGACTTCAGTGTACTCTGTATTTGTAGCTATGGGATGTTAGAATTTAAGAACATCAAGTTTGTCTTACACCGATGTATTATTATTTCTTCATATCTGTTCACAATAAAGCCAATGAAAAGATTATGTGGAGAAAAATAAAGCAACAAAATCGGTTTTCTTCACTGGTTACAGTGCTGTTACACTTGAAGTAAACACAAACTCTAGAAAAAAATATGATATTACACTTCAGATTGGATGCCATGCACAATGTCTCTCATTTCAACTAGTATTACAAAAATCTCGCCCTCTCGTATGAAAAGTGTCGTTAACAACAGCCGCCAACTGTCAATGGGCAAAACTTTCAGCACCATTTATCGGACAGTTCCCTCAGCTTTATTACTGTAATCCAGAACGATGCTTGCTTTTGAAACAACAGCCAAAGCAGACTTTTTTTAAAAAAAACAGAATCCCTACAGCATGGAAGCAGCATCGGCCCAACAAGTCCAAATCGACCCTCCGAAGAGTAACCCTCCCAGACCCATTCCCCTACTATACATTTACCCCTGACTAATGAGCCTAACCTACACATCCCTGAACACTATGGGCCATGTGAACAACTTCAGAGCCCCCACTGATTTTAAATATTTCCAAAAAATTAGGGACCAACGAGGAATGCGCATTTGTTTATGTAACTGCCAGAAGCGGGTTTAATCTGCCTATCCCCAGAACAGGGCCGCCAGGGCTGGAGAGCTACTAGCACACTGACTGCCCGCATCCTTCTCCCATGTTAGCCGTAACTGCCGAAAACAGAATGTGACTTGGAGGTGCCGGTGTTGGACTGGGGTGGACAAAGTTAAAAGTCAGACAACACCAGGTTATAATCCAATAGGTTTATTTGGAAGCACTAGGTTTTGAAGCGCCATAACCACCTGATGAAGGAGCGGCGGTGGGAAAACAGAATAGTGTGGAAATGCCAGAATCAGGTCCTGCCCGCCACCTTCAGAAGGCTTCCAACTCAGCAAATTCCAGGCTTTGATACTCTTATTCAAGTCTGTGGTACAAGTGCGTTGGACTTCTCATTATCGCACTACTATCGATGTGAAGAAAATTTATGCTCATTGTCAGATATTCAGTGAGCCGTGCCTTCCTGCAACCACGTGCTATATTTCCCGTTAGCAGAATCAGCGCTTCCCATGAACCAGAACCTTCACCTGCCCGATTATGCAAAAACTTCACTATATTTAATGGATCTTGTGTAACACTTGTGTTCCGTACATTTTGGTTTTCTTCAAACCTGATCGGATACACGCCGCACTTGATTTCTGAAAATATGGTAAAAAGGTAAGCATTTTAAAAACTAATTCAAGTACAAGGTGGTAGACTCTGTCAGGTCCGAATCTCTCAGAGCCACACTATGACTTTTTTACCCATCCACTCCACAGGTCTAGATGTTCCCTTAGCCTTTGAACAGCCTAGAATGTATGTGAGTACACCTCTTGTTAAGTCTTATTTCTATAAAACTGCACGTGCTGGAGATCTGAAATAAAAATAGAAAAGCTCAGCCGGTCTTGCAATGTTTGTGAAGAGAAATTTGCATGTCCTTGGATTTGGTGGTGGAGGTAGCCCAGGACTTGCATGTCCTTGGTGGATTGGGAGGGCTATTTAATTAGCATAATTAGTCACCCTTTGTTAACAAAGAGACTGAAACCTGATGGTCTTCTAATGCAGTGGCAATGTCCCTTACTCTGGGCCAAAATGTTTGGGTTAAAGCCTCACTTCAGAATGTGCTGGTCACTAAAGTGCGTCACAATGTGTCAAAACAGGTTGATTTGTAAAAGAAAACCAGAGAGCTGATAAAATAGCACAACATTCTCTCATTTATTTACAAATAATCTCTCCTCTGCTCGCATCAAGCAGCACTGCAATAAAGATATTCTTTATCAGTCCATAATCATTTCATAGAAGTGACAAATGCCACCACACCTACATGCCCCACCCCCACTCCCTTTACCCAGTCAACTAAAAATTACAGGGACATAATGTTTCACTGCATAATTAACCTGCACAACATACCTCAAACTTTAACTTGAAGTAATTACTGGAGCACTTGCATCCTCAGCTTCAATTTTTTAAAAAGCATGAAATGAAAATCGAACAATGGAGTTGCAGATTTCCAACAAAATAGCAAAAACTTGATTTTTAAACATCTCTGCTGGGAGAAGCTCATTATGAAGAATTCAGTTCTTTATTTGTGGTGAAGGAAGAGAGTGGGAATATCAACTTGTTGCGCTTGGAAAACACACAACAGCTAAGCAGGGATGGAAGTCGTGGCAAATATAGCAATCTCTAGCACAGCCAAAACTTTATTTTTAAATTGCACGTTTTTAACTCATCCTCATTACACCAACGATTTAGCTAATTAGTATCAGCTGTCAAGAAGTTAAATAACCAATTCATATCTTTTCATTCTGGATTTGTATGGATACAGGATGTAATAGAATGACAAGGGGTGAGGTCCTCATCTAACTTCTTACTAACAGAAAACAATATCAATCTCAGCTGCCTTGACAAGAGGGGAAACATCCAAGACCTATACATTCCTGCATTCCCCAGTGATTACTTTAGAGCAATACTGACCTCAAACAGATCAAAAGGTGGCCAAATAAAGGTGGTTGGATCTTAACTGATGTATATTTGCCTGGTTAGAAACATAATGTTTTAATTCTGGGCTTGAAGCCAAAACACGTATAACATTTATTCTTCCTCATCTAACATTTCCACTCTTAAAGGATTTTCTTTAATGTCTAGTCTAAGGCAATTCTATGACATTATGACATCTCTGCCTCTAATACAAATAAATAGTGCACCTGTAACATTCAAATAAAAGCAAAATACTATAGAAGCTAGAAATCCAAAATAAAAATAGAAAGTAATGCAGAATGTCAGGAAGTCTGGCAACAATTGTGTAGACAGAAATGGAGATGTTCAGATTCAAAATATTAACTGTTTCTCAGAGCCTGACCTGAATTTTGCCAGCAATTTCTGTTTTTATTTCAGTTTTCCAGCACCCACATTTTAATTTCAAGCTTCTCTAGCAGTTTGTCAGCAAATAAACAATGTTACTAGTGATATAGAAGCAGTCTTCTAGCATCAGGGAAATGTCACAAACAGAACCAGTTGAAAATACAACTTTGTACCAATTTATTGTATTTTAAAGATAAAATATAATGTTGTTGACTGGATATGAAATATGTTTATTGTGATTATAGCCAGTATAGAAACAAATATGAGAAATATATTAACAGGATTAATGATTTTTCTATGCCTGAATAAAACTAATTTCCTATTCATTATGCAATTCACAAATTTATTTTAAAAAGCTGGTATTTTGGTGATTGATTATTTTCTATGTGAAAACTGAAAATGAATACCTTTGGTAAGGGCAAAAGTGTGCCTAATCCAGTACAATTTACTGTTGTAGAAATACACTTGATTGACCTTATTTTGTTGCCATCACCATCGCCAATAAGAAAGGCCAAAAAAAATCAAGGTGCTAACATTATACAGCCCAAAAATCTTTCCATGACAACATAAATGTTCTGATTAGCTGAATAAACATGATAATTTCATATGCTCACTATTGATCTTTACTGAAATCCTAAGTGACAAAACTGACAAAAACAATTTAGTAGAATTGAAACATTTGTCCTCCAATAAATTGCTATAAGGGGTTTTTGGAAAAGCTCAAAAAGACCAAGTGTAAACTGTGTATTGTGATGACATCATAATCTACTTAAGATGGCATTGCAGCCCTGCTTAGCATTCATTTTACTTTCTGGCAGCCTCCTACAAAGCAAACATAAAAACATTATGAATTGTTGAATGTAGCCTACAAGATGTTTTTATGAATTGAATTGATCTATAATTTAAATACCAATAATGTGCTCAAATTAAGTGAGGGGATGAGTGGTAAATCATTTTTCCCCATCATACCTACTTTGAAAAGCAGCATCTGGCTAGGGGAATTTCATGCTCTGGTTGGCAGACAAATCCTGGCCAAGTTACTGAACTGTGACAATATGGCAAAACAAAACAGTTGGCTGATATTTATCCCCCTCATATCAGCAAATGCATACCAGATCATTTTGTTGTAGAACATTCCTTTGAGAATACATGGGTTGACAATTGCACTGTGTTGTTTCTGGTATTTCAATAACTGTACGTGCTCCAGTTTCTGCCATCTACCACAAAAAACAATGAACAATCCAGACATTCCAACAAATGACTGGCTAAATTGAGAGCTGAAACAAATGTCCTTGATTAAATAGCTTTGAAGTATTTTATCACTTAAGGAATGATAAAATTAACTAAGAAAGCCCAATTTTACAATTATTAGATTATTCTAACAAGTAAAGGTACAACTTGTGGTCATCTAAACAAATTTTGTTGCCTAAATGAATTTTAATAAGTCAGAACACATAAAATAGTTCAGATTGGCACCATGGATTTTATCTCATATTAAACGTGAGTGAATGTTTTGCAACAAAATGAACTGGTATGCTTCCTCCATTGGATAATATGGAAATAGTTTTGCTGAGAATTCTTTACTCTGGGGCAAAGGTTAGTTGTGAAAGTGGAAGATTTGGAGATCAACCCATTTCGCTATAATAATATCCAGCCAATAACAGCATTATTAGAGATCTTCCAGTCAGCTGTCAATTACTTTTTAAAGTAGAAAATGGCAGAACATGCTACAATTTTGCTTCATCCTCATCATAAATAATTTTGCAATAGTCATTGTTAGGATTGCTGATGATTGACATAAACAAAATTACTTTGAAATTACGTATGTGAACAGTGCACCTTCAGTAAAACTCTTTACTGCATCCTCTAATCATATACATCTTTATATGGTAAAACTTGCACAAATCTATCAACATTTTCCCTATTCAACAATATGAAAACCAATCCACAACTATACTACATATCTTTGGTCATTCATACTTCAGATTAACAACTGCATATTGATCAGAAAATAAAGGCTGCTGCTCTATACTTGTGTCTAATTTCCCTGCTATATCCTTTGCTGGGAAGGTAAATTGGGTAAGGTATATAGTGGCTGCCAATTTCCTGCCCCAACTTGAATGTTTTATTGTAAAAACTCAACAGGTTCAGCAGCATCTGTGAAGAGAAATCAGGGTTAACGTTTCAGGTCCTGTGACCTTTCCTCAGAACCGCACCCAAAACATTAACTCTGATGTTTCTTCACAGATGGTGCCAGACCTCCCGAGCTTTTTCAGCAATTTCTGTGTATGTTTCTGATTTTCAGCTACGCAGTTCTTTCGTTTTTTTATTGCATGTTTTACCCACTATTTTGATGTAAGAATTTTGTCACTTTGTATAACTGGGCCTGAACTCACAATCTAATGCTGGCTGTTTAAGTGCTGAGTATCAGGACTACTTGACACTCAATTTAAACTGCCATGGTGGAGGGCTTTTGCCCGAAACGTCGATTTTCCAGCTCCTCGGATGCTGCCTGAACTGCTGTGCTTTTCCTGCACCACTCTAATCTAGACTCTGGTTTCCAGCATCTGCAGTCCTTGTTTTTACCATAGTGGAGGGATGACGAGTTTAAACACTATTAGTACTTTTGGCACAGGCTGCAGAAGAGCAATGCAGTTTTGCAATTTGCTGTGAAAAACTGTACTAATATTAACAAGCATGTCTTTTGTTAGCTTATCAAAGTTGAATTATTGGTGGACTTGTGCAAGCGGTATTCTGACAAAAAGCTCTTTTAGAAATTTAAATTATAACTTATATCATATGCTGAATAAATAATATATCCCACGTAGGATATAAAACAGATATTTTTATTGTATGTCCAGACTTTATTTTTTGTTTCGGTGTTGTCACCACAATCATGTTATTATCTGAAGTTTCTCCTAACATTGCAAACTATTTCAAAGGAAGGTAAACTCAAAAGGGTGATTCATAATTCATCCCTAATAACAATACTCCAATTCAAAGGTCCCAATATTCATCATTAACCTAAAGAAATTGCCTTAGATTAAGAATGTGCAACATTGCTTTAATAAGGAATTAGAATCCCTTGTTAAATGGAAGAGGGCGGCCTACGTAAAGATGAGGCGTAAAGGTTCAATTGGGGCGATTGAGAGTTATAAGGTAGCCAGGAAGGACCTGAAGAGAGAGCTAAGAGCAGCAAGGAGGGGACATGAAAGGTCCTTAGTTGGTAGGATTAGGGAAAACCCTAAGGCTTTCTATCGGTATGTCAAGAATAAAAGAATGGCTAGGGTAGGAATAGGTCCAGTCAAGGATAGTAGTGGGAAGTTGCGTGTGGAGGCTGAAAAAATTGGGGAGACACTGAATGAATACTTTTCCTCAGTATTCACTCAGGAACAGGACATTGTTGCCGATGTGAATACGGCACAATTAAGTAGAATTAATGGCTTTGAGGTATGAAGGGAAGAGGTGTTGGAAATTCTGGAAAGGGTGAAAATAGATAAGTCCCC
>NC_057712.1:2978746-2979548 GCF_004010195.1 Chiloscyllium plagiosum | reverse complement strand
TTTTATGTTCTCGTTGTCTACAGGAGTAGTGCCATAAGATTGGAGGCTAGCAAATGTGGTTCCCTTGTTCAAGAAGGGGAGTAGGGATAACCCTAGTAACTATAGGCTGGTGAATCTCACTTCTGTTGTGGGCAAAGTCTTAGAGAGAATTGTAAGGGATAGGATTTATGGTCATCTGGATAGGAATAATGTGATCAAGGATAGTCAGCATGGTTTTGTGAAGGGCAGGTCGTGCCTCACAAACCTTATTGAATTCTTTGAGAAGGTGACTAAGGAGGTGGACGAGGGGAAAGCGGTAGATGTGGTGTATATGGATTTTAGTAAGGCATTTGATAAGGTTCCCCATGATAGGCTACTTCAAAAAATACGGAGGTATGGCATTGAGAGTGAGTTGGAGGTTTGGATTAGGAATTGGCTGGCTGGAAGAAGACAGAGGGTAGTAGTTGATGGTAAAGGTTCATCTTGGAGTGCCGTTACTAGCAAGGATCTGTTTTGGGACCATTGCTGTTTGTCATTTTTATAAATGACCTGGAGGAGGGGCTAGAAGGTTGGGTGAGCAGGTTTGCGGATGATACGAAAGTCGGTGGAGTTGTTGACAGTGAGGAAGGATGTGGCAGGTTACCCATCTGGATATAGATAAGCTGAAGAGCTGGGCAGAAAGGTGGCAAATGGAGTTCAATGTAGCTAAGTGTGAGATGATTCACTTTGGTAAGAGTAACAAAAAGATGGGGTACTGGGCTAATGGACGGATACTTGGTAGTGTGGATGAGCAGAGGGACCTTGGTGTCCATGTACACAGATC
>NC_057712.1:2968816-2978503 GCF_004010195.1 Chiloscyllium plagiosum | reverse complement strand
CTTTTTCCACGTATGGAGTCATCTATTACAAGGGGGCATAGCTTTAAGTTAAGGGGTGGTAGGTATAGGACAGATGTTTTACTCAGCGAGTCGTGAGTTCATGGAATGCCCTGCCAGTAGCAGTGGTGGACTCTCCCTCTTTATGGGCATTTATGCGGGCATTGGATAGGCATATGGAGGATAGTGGGCTAGTGTAGGTTAGGTGGGCTTGGATCGGCGCAACATCGAGGGCTTCTATGTTCTAAATAATGCTCTAAGTAGTGATTTTATCCTTCATAAGATAAACACAGATGAGGATCTGAACATCACAGAGATGCAACTCATTCAACCATCTGAAAGTAAGAATTTTTAAAAAAGTAGTGCAAATGACCAGTCCAAGCGGTTAAAAAGCCTTTGCTGTAGAAAAACAAATTTCTCCAACTGCAAAAAAACCAGTCACATATATGCAAAAGCTGTTCAAGTTAGTTACGCAAACATACATAAGGTAAAAATATTGGTCATATTAATACGTCCACACAGATGCCAATTATGAATGCAGCATTGTATTCCTATGCTCAGCGCTTTAGAAACTGTGAACTTTCCCAGTCAGATTTAGACTTCAATCCGAAATCAGCAGTGTCAGGCGGGAGGTCTTCGTGGGGAAAGAAGCATTGTTCACATCCCCTCTTACATCCGTGGCATCCTCACCCCCGTGCACACAGTCACACTGCTGCTCCCTGAATCCATCAGCCTTGCTTCCCTGTCTGCACACACACAGGCAGCCCACGCTCCCTCTCCCACCACCATCACTGACAGATGATGAACTGGAGCCGGCTCCACCCAGATCCAGCGGGATCCGGCCAACAAAGGGGCCGCTGGCTTCGAACGGGCAGGGGCTGAGCGGTTGTTTATGCACCGACCCGCCCCAGCCCGTGCTCTGGGGGTGGGGGAGGGGGTGAAGACAATGCCCCCCCCCTTACCTTGGTGCCGTGGTAGTAGTCATCCACCGAGGTGGCGTTCATGAAGGTCTCCTGGAAGTGGGTGCTGGTGTCGATGCCGCCCGGCATGACCAGCTTGCCGGTGGCGTCGATGACTTTGGCCCCGCCGGGGATCATGAGCTCCCGGCCGACGAGCTGGACGACGCCGTTCTCGATGTAGACGTCCGCCTCCTGGGTGCAGTCGTCGTTGACCACCCGGCCCCCCTTGATGAGGGTCCGCAGGGCGCTGGCGCTCGCGTGCATTGTTCTCCCACAAAGCTCGCTCTCTCTCTCTCTCCCTCCCTCCGTCCCTTACTCCACAAACTGCCCCCCCCTCCCCTTACAGCCGGTGAGTGCGGCAGCGGCGGGGAACACACCGTACCGTGTGAGTGAGCGAGCCCTCCCCTCCCCTCCCCCACACACCGGGAGCCTCTCCGTCCTCCCGCCGCCGGTGACCGTTGGCAAGTGCCAGCCCCTGGATCGCGCGATTGTCAGCCCTCCGCCAATCACAGGCAGGTGGGGGAGCCGGGCGGACAGCGCCGCGCGGTGGAGCTTGGGAGTTGTAGTCCCCGCCTCCCCGGCAATGCCCTCTGGCGGGTGGAGGGTGGGCCAACCAATGGACTCCAACTCCCAGCGCTCGTCGAGCCCCTTTGGCGTGGTCCTGGAATCTGGTCCGGTATCAGTTCCAGCAGCGCCCAGCATTGTTACAATCCCCAGCCACTCCGCTACGATAGCATTTATTTGGCATTATGGCACAAATCAGCCACGAAATAATGCAACACTAACAGGAAAAGTTTTATTTGCCCCTCAATATATTTAATGCAACTTTAAAGTCAAATATATGCTCCAATGAAATGTATCGCCATCCCTCCACAGTGTACACTAACCGATGATTTTCAGATGTTGACTTCAGCTACTGCTTAGAAGGCAGACATTTTAAAAAGTAATTCCTCCTCACGGGTTGTCGCGAACAAAGTGGTGCTTTTTCCTCTTTTTGATGTCACTGAAGTGGACTGTCATTTCGAAAAAGTATCGATTAAAAGACTGGAATAACGCCTCAAACGAACCCATTCCTTAATGTCTCGGATATACCGAAATGTGTCACCAATCCTTTCACCTCGGACTGCATAACCTCATTTCACATGATTCCTGTCCCAGTTTCTATCCTCACTTCGGCACTACTGTCTCATCTGATCCATCCAGCCACTTACAGTTGGTTGCTTTAATATCATTCACAAAAATCAAGCAATAATGCCCCTTTTTGATGGGTACATCTCATAAAATCACAAACCATACTAAAGAGAAATGCAACAAATTACGTTTCCACCCATGTGTACTCCAGTCCCTAGGGTGTCAGCCTAACATGGTTTCTTGGGTTAAATACCACTGCCAATCTGAGTTTATATAATACATACCACAAAGATCAGGTTGTTGTTGAGACAAGTGACTTGAAGTTTATTAACAACACTATGTATTTAGATAGCTGCAATATCACATAGTATGTCCTCTGTGTTAATAAGGCTATTGTACATTATGTATCCACAACTGACTGCCTGAACACAATGCACTTTAATCCATTGTACTAAATATAATTGAAGGTTAAATGTATATCTTTGTACTGGAATGACACATGTTGTGTATCACATCTTAAAGGTACATTGCCTGTCTGCCTATGTAATAATAGGCGTACCTCTTTTGCTCTTTAAACAGTGGGAACCCCTTTCCAAGAGCATGTACAATTCTGTTCATTGAGTCATGGGGCTGAATTTTATTAGAAATTGGCTAAGTGTCAATATTGGTGAGTTTGGTGGAGTGTTACACCCTGTGCACCTCAGAACTTTGAAACACAGCCTTTCAGGTTATTAAACTCTATAGGAATGAAGGAAAGACCTACTGTTCACACTGCAACATGGAGAAACAAGATGAAACAGTATGATCTGGCTCAAGGTGCATCAGGAAACGCCTTGCTGTCCATGTGGGTTGAGGATTGAGGATTCCACACTGGCGGAACTGAGAAACGATGCTGGAGATTAGAGGCGAGAGTGTGGTGCTGGAAAAGCACAGCAGATCTGGCAATATCCGAGGAGCACAAGAATTAATGTTTCAGGCAAAAGCCCTTCATCAGGGATGGGGGCAAAAGTGCTTCTCCCATGGTTCCTTGGAAGCAGCCAGTTGCATAAAAGCTTTGGGCTTCCTGTGCATTGGAGGATATCTCCGGTCGTAACCTCTTCAATATGGAAGCTTAATTTTTCTCCACCTTTGTTGCATCGCAGCAACGGTGATGGTAACAGTCACTATGACTGAACCCATTGGTCACGTTGCTAATAAACCTGGGGAGAAAATAAAAAAAGGGCGGGTGCTTACTAATGTGAGTAGTCAGCATTTTGTATGACTCACAAATGACAGCTTCACACACTCTTCCACGCAGTGGAACATGGAAGACCCCAACATGGAGGATCATGGAATTCCTATGCATAGAACTTTGACATAGGACCTGATTCCAATGAACACAACACAAGTCATGTCAAAAAGAGACAGTAGGAGATTGTAAATGCCATGTGAATACTGAGACCTTCTCCTCCCAGCCATAGAAAGGCATAATTACATATAAGAGCATCTTGGCAAAAACTTACATCTCACGATAAGAAGGAATCAATTGAAACACTATTTGAAAATATTGCTCCCTACTTTGGGCTCTACTTCATCCACAAGGTTGGGGATGTTGGTCAAAATGTGTGAGGATCATAGAGATTTAACATTCATTTATCTTTGCTGTTAGGTTGTGCAACATCACTGGCTAATCTAGTTAAATCATTTGACCTATCAATCAATGTAACTAATGATAGTGATGTGAGGCAATTCCCGATCTTTAAGATCTTCTTTCCAGTTTACTTACCCAAACTCATATAACAGTGGATTGAAAGAAGATGAGAGACCTATTGGCTATTACCAAAATACCAAAACAGCAGGAATTCTACAACAGTATAGGACATGCAAGAGAAAACTGGAACGGGAGATTAGGAGTGCTAAAAGAGGATATGAAAGGATACTGTAGGTAAAATAAACGAAAGTCATAAGTTGTTTTACATTAAGGGTAAAAGGATAACAAGGGATAGAATAGGATCCATTAAGGACCAAAGTGGTATTTTGTGCATGTTGCTTGAGGATTTAGATAGGATTGTAAATGAATACTTTGGATTGGTGCTCACTAGTGAGATAGACGATATGGGTATCTAAATCAGGGAGAAGGTCTGGGATACAATTAAAGAAAATAACATAGACAGAGAGGAGGAGGTTCTGAGTTGTCTGGCAGACTTAAAAGTAAATAAAGCATCCAGGCCCAGATGAAATATACTCCAGATTATTGAGTGAGGCAAGGGAGGGAACAGCAGGGGCACTACCAAAAAGTTTCAATTCCTCTCTGGCCACAGGAGAGGTTCCAGTTTACTTGATGACAGCCAATGTGGTTCTGTTATTCAAGAAGGGAGAAGGAGATAAACCAGGAAATTACAGATCAATCAGTCTAACCTCAATGGTGGGGAAAGTCTTGGAAACAATTCTGAGGAACATTGGAGAGACAGGGATCAATTAGGAACAGTCCGAATGGTTTTGTTAAGGTAAGGTCATGTCTGACCAACTTGATTAAATTTTTCAAAGATGTGACCAGGTGTGTAAATGAGAGTAACACTCTTGAAGTAGTCTACTTGGATTTCAGCAAGATATGCCAAGGCAAGATATGGAAAGGCATACAGGGCTATGGGCCAAGTGCTGAAAAAAGGAATTAGACTAGTTAGGTGGTCGTTTTTCACTGGCATGGACACAATGGCCTGAAGGACCTTTTCCTTTTCTGTAGATCTCTGTGAATCTCTGGCTGATACAGTTATAGTGCCAAACCTTGAATTGAACAAATCCTTTTGATTTGAGATGTGAAGTATATCAGAATCCAAATAATATTGTTTGTGTTTATGAAGCTAAATTCCATAAATTGTACATTAGAGTCAGATTAAACCTTTCTATCAATATTATTATGGGAATCAAACTTCTTGAAGAAATCTTAGTGATGGAAACTAAATTTTCTTTGTGATCTCCAGTAATGACATGCATGATGGTTTATGATATCTGGACACTTAATAATGTTTTAATAGAACATCAGGTGAATTCCTGAAACATGGCAAGAATCGGAATTATGGGGGATCCAAGATGGCGGCGACCCAGGAGTATCGCGTTGCTGGGCTCTGTGCCACAACATCAGCAGGACAGAGCTAGATCCCATCCCACCTATGTTACTGTGAACAAAAAACCCAGTAAAAGCACTGCAGAACCTGAACATTTCACTCACCTTTGCTTTTGCTGTGGGAGAATGCTGACGAAATGAGGGAGTTCACCCGAGCTTGGGATGTGGGGGCAGCTCAATCCACCGGGGCAGCGGACTTTCTTACTCACTGGGCTTTGGTTAAGGAGCTCACCAAATCTCGCGAGGCCCTGGAGAAGCAGATTGAAGAAACAATTGGGGAAAAGCTGGCCCTGGCCTCTGCTGTGCTGCAAAAGCAGGAACAGCAGCTGGAAGACCTGGGCAAAAGGACTGATGAGCTCGAACGCTGGGTCACAGGGGTGGAAGCAGAGGCTGATTCATCCAAGATTCGGATTGAAGCCCTGGAAATACAGGTCCGTGCTTTGCTGGATCTGGTGGATGACCTTCAGAACAGGGGCAGGAGGAAGCATCGTCATGTTGTTGGCATGCCAGAGGGGATGGAAGGTGAGCAGCTGGTGGAATTCTTTGAGAAGTGGTTCCCGGAATTCCTTACTTTGGAGGCTGAAAAGGGAAAGATAAAGATTGAGGGAGCCCACCTGGTTGCGACAGGGAGACCAGTGCCCCCACCCTGTCCTGGTACGGATCCATCAATATAAAGACAAACAGAGAGTCATGGAAGCTTCCGGAGCCGAGGGGAGGGATCTAAAGGAATTGATGTGCAAGGGCTCCAGGGTCATGCTTTTTCGAAGACGTTTCAGGTGATCCAGAAGAGGAAGTCCTACAATGGCATTGAGAGAGCTTGGGATCCAGTACTCTTTAAGATATCCAGCTGTGCTTTGGATTAATCATAACGGATCTGTACATTTATTTGACTCGCCAGGAACTTTGTGGACACATTGACTTAAGACAGATGATTGAATAGGCGCAGATAACAGAGTTGTTCGGGTTTGTCCTTCTTCAGAGAACACTTGGTGGAGTCTCCTTTTGTTGGTAATAAGTTGCATTAAATTATGCTCGGGATGGATAGAATATTTACCTTTAATTTCTAAGTTAGGTTATACCAAGGGAGGGGTGACATATCTACTTTTAACTTACTCATGTATATTACTAATTTTGTTTTTTCTTACTTTTTTTGCTACTTTATGATGGGTTGCCTATGTTTAGGGCATGACCCTGGCTGGGAGGAGCTAAGTGGGTGGTTAGTAGGGTTTTGGGATGAGTAGGTGCCCCCTTTGAATGGGTGGTAAATTCCTCCAATCAGTGGCTTTGGTACTTGTTTGCTTTTCTGTTTTTGCTGTACATAGGTTTTGCGAGGTTTGTAGGTTTGTTGGTTGTAGCTGTTTCAGTTTATGTAGTTTTTGGACTTCGTTCCACTGAAGCTTGGTGATTCACAGTTTGAGTTCTTCCTCACTGGAGACTGAATGGTGCTATAGAAGGTTATGGCTAAAAATGTGTTCAAATGGTGTACCTGCAACATTAAGGGGAGTCACTCGCTGGTCAAGAGGAAGAAGGTACTCGCCAGTCTTAAAAGGAAGAGGGTGGATGTTGCCTTATTGCAAGAAATGCACCTAGACAATGCAGTGCAACAGAATGGGTATGACTGGGTTTATTTCTCATCTTTCAATACTAGGAGTCGGAGGGCGGCCGTACATGTTAGGAAGAATCTTCCATTTAAGTTGTTAGAGTGTATTAAAGCCATACATGGGAGATTTATACTCCTTAAAGCTTTGACAAATGGGGAAGAATATGGGATCTTAAATGTTTACTGTACCCCCGGCCCACCCCCTCAAGATCTTGATAGACACACTTTCTAAACTGGTTAACCTTGCATCTCAACATATTATCGTGGGGGGTGCATGGGGCGAGTTTAATTGTCTAATAGACCCTATGGTGAACAGATTGTCCAAAGGTCCCCCGATATCTTTATCATGATCTAAGCAATTAAGGGATATGTGTGTTGAATTATGACTGGAGGATGTTTGGAGTCACCTTTACCCTACTGGCAGGGATTTTACGTTTTTCTTGAATTCGTCCAAATACCAAACCAGGACTGATCTTTTGACTCCTGCAGCACATTTGGACATGGTGGTGTCATGTACAATCGGCAATATAATTATTTCTGATCACGTTCCAGTGTATCTAATGGTCAAGGGTAAGGATAGTGTGGTAGATTCATGGCACTGGTGACTGGATCTCTTCATTCTTAAGGATAGCAAGTTTACTGAATTCTTTTCTACTGAATTCAGCGCTTTTTTAGACATTAATTCAGGCTCAGCCAGTAATCCATCTGTTCTTTGGGAAACTGCTAAAGCCTATGCTTGGGTGTTGGTTATTTCCTATTCTGCCAGGAAGAAACAGCAGAAGGGTGAGCAACAATGCTTGCTCGAAACACATCTGAAGGCAGCTTGTGAGAAACAGAACTCACTCACAAATCAATCAGCCTGAGACAAAGCCTTGGAAACAAGAACAATTTATTACAGCCTTGCAAGAACCGGACGCTTCTGCAATCAAGCAGAAATGCGCGTGAAAACAGAGCATATTAGCTTTCTTATTCAGTTTACAAGTTGCAGAATCACGCCTCCCTTTTCCCATCCTATCATAAGCCGATTACCTCACTTGTTAGTTATTTTCTTATCTGGCCATCCTGCTGTCCTTGTCTGCATTCTTTGTTCCTTGTTTGTTACAGCTTCTTTTACCCAGTTTCTCTTATCATACTATAAGCTTTATTGTGAAATGCCGTTGCTGTTTCTTTTTGTGGTCAGCTACAACCCTTTAAAGTTATTTCCTAGCTTAAAACTATTTTCTTTAAGAGACCCTGTACATTCATTAAAGTCTTAGCCTTAAGTATGCTACATGCTACATGCTACAAGAATTAACACCCCACAGCTGCCACCTGCAAAAACAACATTTCTAATCTTCCATGAGCTGAAAAGGTACACTTTGATAGACTTTTGTTGTGTTAACTGCAGAGGATCACAGCGCTTCAGTCCACACTGAACTCCATACTCACACAGAGCTAAGAGGGAGCTTATGTTTGCAAAGCAAAGGTTGTTTGAGCACAGGATAAGCTTGGCAAGTATTTAACATATCTTGCCAGGAAAAGGGCTGCTCCCCAATCCATTACCTCAATCAGGGAGGATATTGGCAATTTAACCTATGATTCTAAAAGGATTAATGCGGCATTTCAAAATTTTACTCCAAACTATACCACTCTGAAAGTTATGAGGATGGGCGGGTTAGGATGGAGTCTTTTATTTAAGAATTTTAACTTCCTGGGAGTGACCCCTGAACAAGAGTCTCTCCTCAATGCCCCACACTCAGAGCAAGAGGTGCAGGAGGCTGTGAGGCAGCTCCAGAATGGGAAGGCATTGGGTCCTGACAGACTTCCCAGTGAGTTCTAGAAGGAATTTATAAGTATATTGTCAGGACCGATTCTTAGTATGTTTAATGTTTCACATAGCCATGGCCTCCTCCCACCATCTTTAAGAGAGATGAACATCTGGAGCACTGTGCTTCCTAAAGGGCCATTTCACTCCTGAATGTTGATTTCAAAATCCTATCAAAGACTCTTGCACTAAGACTAGAAAGCCTGCTGCTTTCCATCATGAAAGAGGATCAGATACATTTTATAGAGGTTGCAGATCGTCAAATAATGTCAGGAGATTACTTAATATGATCCAAGAAAGTCAACAATGATCGGTACAGGATTAGTGATCTCTCTAGACGCAGAGAAGGCATTTGACCAGGTTGAGTGGCCGTATCGTTTTTCTCATTAATGAACATTCACCCATGTCTGCTGGATCTTATGTGAATGCTTCAAATGCTTTTTACTAAGCAAACATTTGGAAGACTGAATGGCTGGTTCAGTTCCTTTATCTCATATCGCAAGCGACCCCTTACTAAACTGACTAATCTGTAGCTCCCCCACAGACTGGGAGGAGTGGACCTCACAGATATCAACAACTATCAGTTAAAGCTCGTTGCTATCTGATGGGAAAGACGGGCCCGGGGGGGATCCTCACTCACTATGTTTGACATTGAAGTATCTCAGGCAAGATGCCCCCTTACTAGCTTGCTGTTCTTGGACAAAATGTGAACAGTTAAGGAATATTGCCATAGCTCATTAGTTATTTATACTGTTGAAGTGTGGAGGGCAATGCATCAGAGTAAGGGCAAATTGCCAAAATGTCATTTTTTACACCCATTGTTAGTATTCGGTTTTCAGCCAGGGATAATGGACTTGGGGTTTAAACTATGGGCAGCTAGGGGCGTGTTTTGCCTGGTGACTTATTCGAGGGGGATATACTGATGTCACTTGACCAGTTGGCTCAGAAATACAAGTTGAGGAGAAAGTGAGGTCTGCAGATGCTGGAGATCAGAGCTGAAAATGTGTTGCTGGAAAAGCGCAGCAGGTCAGGCAGCATCCAGGGAACAGGAGAATCGACGTTTCGGGCATAAGCCCTTCTTCAGGAATGAGGA
>NC_057712.1:2951985-2968743 GCF_004010195.1 Chiloscyllium plagiosum | reverse complement strand
TTTTGTTGTGGTCTGACGGTGGAGGAGTCCAAAGACCTGCATATTCTTGGTGGAGTGGGAGGGGGAGTTGAAATGTTGAGCTACAGGGTGGTTGGGTTGGTTGGTCCGGGTGTCCCAGAGGTGTTCTCTGAAACGCTCAGCAAGTAGGCGGTCTGTCTCCCCAATATAGAGGAGGCCATATCGGGTGCAGAGGATGCAATAGATGATGTGTGTGGAGGTGCAGGTGAATCTGTGGCGGATATGGAAGTTTCCTTTGGGGCCTTGGAGGGAGGTGAGGGGGGAGGTGTGGGCGCAAGTCTTGCACCTCCTGCGGTTGCAGGGGAAGGTGCCGGGAGTGGAGGTTGGGTTGGTGGGGGGGTGTGGACCTGACGAGGGAGTCACGGAGGGAGTGGTCTTTACGGAATGCTGATAGGGGAGGGGAGGGAAATATATCCTTGGTGGTGGGGTCCGTTTGGAGGTGGCGGAAATGACACCAATCTTCAATCCATGCCAGTAGCTCACCTCAAACACCATGAGCCTGCTGTGAGACACCTTGTCAAAGGCCTTTTGGAAGTCTAGATAGATAACATCCACTGGGTTTCCCTGGTCTAACCTGCTTCAAAGAATTATAACAGGTTTGCAAAGCATGACCTCCCACTGACTTGACTTGTTTTAATCTGACCTTGCACTTCCAAGAATTTAGAAGTTTTATCCTTAACGATGGATTCTAGAATTTTACCAACAACCAAGGTTAGGCTAATCAGCTTATAATTTTCCATTGTTTGTCTTAATCCTTTATTGATCAAGGGGGTTAAAACAGCGATTTTCCAATCATCTGGGACTCTCCATGACTCCAGTAACTTATGAAAGATCACAAACAACACCTCCACTATTTCCTCAGCCACCTCCCTCAGAACTGTAGAATGTAGCCCATCAGGGCCAGGAGATTTATCAATTTTTAGACCTTTTAGCTTTTCTAGCACTTTCTCTTTTGTAATGGCAACCATACTCAACTCTGCCCCCGACTCATCTTAATTGTTGGGATATTACTCTTGTCTTCCACTGTGAAGACTGACACAAAGTACTTATTCAGTTCTTCAGCTATTTCCTTATCTCCCAACACTAGCCTTCCAGTATCAATCTGGAGTCTACTTTTGCCTCTTGTTTGTTTCTTATGTATTGAAAGAAACTTTTACTATCATTTCTAATATTACTGGCTAGCTTACGTTCACATTTGATCCTCTCCTTCCTTATTTCTCTCTTTGTTATCCTGTGTTTGTTTTTGTAGTCTTCCCAATCTTCTGATTTCCCAGTGCTCTTGGCCACTTCATAGGCTCTCTCTTTTTCTTTGATCTCCTGACTTCCTTTGTCAACCAAGGCTGCCTAATTCCTACCCCCCCGCCCCACCACACCACCACCATCACATACACACAGATAATTTTTCTTTTCTTTGGGATGAACCTCTGTACTGTGTCCTCAATTACACCCAGAAACTCCTGCCATTGTTGCTCTACTGTCTTCCCCACTAGGCTCTGCTTTCCAGTTGATTTCGTCAGTTCCTCTCTCATGCTCCTATGATTACTTTTATTTAACTGTAACACCATTACATCCGATTTTGCCTTCTCTCTTTCAAACTGCAGACTGAACTCTACCATATTATGATCGCTATCTCCTAAGTGTTCCCTTACTTTAAGATCTTTATAAAGTCTGACTCATGACATAGCATTAAGTCCAGAATAGCCTGCTCCCTTGTGTGTTCCAAAAAGCCATCCTGTAAGCATTCCATGAATTCCCTTTCTTTGGATCCACCAGCAACATTATTCACTCAGTCCACCTGCATATTGAAGTCCCCCGTGATCACCGTGACCTTGCCTTTCTGACATGCCCTATCTGTTTCCTGGTGCATCTTGCACCCCTGGTCCTGACTACTGTGGGAGGTCTGTACATAACTCCCATTATGGTTTTTTTGCCTTCGTGGTTCCTCAACTCCACCCACACAGATTCCACATCATCTGACTCTATTTCATTCAGTGCCATAGATTTAATTTCATTCTTAACTAACAAGGCAACCCCACCCCCTCTACCCACCTCCCTGTCTTTTTGATAAGTTGTAAATCCTTGGATGTTTAACTGCCAGTCCTGAACCCCCTGCAATCATGTCTCTGTGATGCCTACCACATCATAATCATTCACAATGATTTTTGCCGTTAATTCATTTACATTGTTACGAATACCACGAGCATTCAGGTAAAGCACCTTAATGATAATTTTCTTGGCCTTATGATTTCCAACATCTCGAGTAATATGTCCTAAGTTATCCTTCCTTTTTGCTTCATGCCTCGAACTTCAACCCTGCACATACGCTAACCTGCTGCTTACTTTTCTACTTGACTCCATACTGCCTGTTGCTTTCCCTTTCCCTTCCCCCCGACTCACAAATTTAAAGTCCTAGTGACCACCCTATTTATACTTTTTGCCAGAACACTGGTTCCAGATCGGTTCAGGTGGAGGTGGTATCCATTGGTACAGATCTCCCCCCTCCGGTTCCAAAACCCATGCTAATGTCCCATGAAATGAAATCCCTCTTTCCCACACCAATCTCTTAGCCACATGTTTACTTCCCTAATTTTTTATCCTGATGCCAATTAGCATGTGCCTCGGGCAGTAATCCAGAGATTATGACCCTCAAGGACCTGTCCTTCAATTTCCTTCCTCGTGCTCGATAATCCCCAAACAGGTCCTCCTTCCTAGCTTTGCCTATGGTGTTAGTGCCAACGTGGACCACAACTACTGGGTCCTCTCCCTCCCGCTCCAACATCCTTTCAAGCCGGTCGGAGATGTCCTGTACATCGGCACCGGGCAGGCAACACCCCATGCGGGACTCCCGATCCGGCTCACAAAGAATACTATCTGTCCCCCTAATTATAGAATCCCCGATATCAACCACTTGTCTTCTTCCTCCTCCCTCTTGATTGGCCTTCTGCACCATGGAGCTGTGGTCAGTTGGCTCATCCTGTCCCCAGCCCTTTCCCTCAGCCATGCAGGGATCAAGAATCTCATACCTGTTGGACAAGGTCAAGGGCTGAGGCTCCTCCACTCCTGAACTCAGAATCTCCCTACCTGCCTCACTTACAGTCACACCCTGTTGCCCCTGAATACTTACTGAATTTGAATTACTTAATCTATCGGGTGTAACTGCCTCCTAAAACAAAGTGTCCCGGTAACTCTCCCCCTCCTGGATGTGCCGCAGTGTTTGAAGTTCAGATTCCAGATCATCAATTCTGATCCGGAGTTCTTCCAGCAACCAACACTTGCTGCAGATGTGGTCACTGCCGTTCACAATGGGATCAGCCAGCTCCCACATCATACAGCTACAGCACATTACCTGCCCAGTCATCTCTACTTATTTAATTAATTTATACAAATTTATGAGTCAAATAATTTCTAGTACTTCTCTATGGTCTTATTCACCTAACCAGCTAACAGTAAACTTTTAATCAATCACATGATACACAGTATAATCGGACTCTTTCCCATCTGAAATTCTTTCATATTGCTGCTAGAAAAAGATCTATTATCCATGATTCTTATTACACTGTAATTTGCGTGTTTTGCATTTCTTATCCACTGTATGCTATGTACGAGTGTGTAGTTTCTGCTGTCCATGCAGCACCCTTTGTCCTGGAGGAACACTGTCTTGTTTTGACTCTACCAGTTGTATATGGTAGAAATGACAAATAAAAACTACTCGACTCCACATTGACTGAGGAGTGTGTGATTGACATGTTATGCCAAAATTGGTTAATATCTAACAGACCAGCTGCATATCAAGTGACAATATTTAAAGATGATTTCCAACAAATCAATTTTAAAATGGCTAGGATACTTTAGGACCTTTTTTTTGTGACATACATAAGGCATTGAAATTATAGATTAGAATAGATTCCCAACCACCCTCTGAAGAGCAACTCACCCAGACCCATTTCCCTCTGACTAATGCACCTAGCACTATGGACAATTTAGTATGGCCAATTCACCTGACCTACACATCTTTGGACTGTGGGAGGAAACTGGAGCACCCGGAGGAAACCCGCACAGATACAGGGAGAATGTGCCAACTCCACACAGACAATCGCCCAAGACTGGAATCGAACCTGGGACCCTGATGCTGTGAGGCAGCAGTGCTAACCACTGAGCCACCGTGCCACCCAGGAAATTATGTTTCCTGAACTTTAAAATGTTGAAAAGTGAGGTCTTAAAGACAATAAAATATTTTGGAAATAACTGTGGCATGGGGTTTGAAATTATAACCTGGGAAATTTGTGAGCAAGTCTAAAGTTTGGCAGGCTATTTCCCACTGCTGAAACCAATACCAATTTAGTCTTACTTTTTTAACCCTGAAAGAAAACTGCTTAGGTCTGAAGTGAGTGCTGTAGTTCACAAAGGTTAGCAACATTATGGACTACTGCACAGAGATTGCAGGGGACTGCAATGCCATTTGATGAGGTGTTGCATTTCCATTTAACTTGATGGCTTTGTAGATACCCAATATAATGTAATACAAAGCAATATCAATTGGTTTTCACTTCTGGACCTTCCAAATTGATGCCAAAATGTTCTGCATTCATACTTAGGTTTAAACCTTGACACTGAGAAAACAGTATATCAAATGATGCAAACGCCTTTGTTAGATTATTCTGATGCACTGAGAGAGAGAACTCATCTTAACTAGCAGTTGGAAAAAGAGGGAGCTTAGTCTACTCAAAATCAAACATTTGGCAAATCTATGTTCACTCAAAAAACAACACTAATCCTATAGTTTAATGGGATCAAACCTGATTGCATTATTAGTTTGACTTGCATCTACAAGGAAGAAATGTTCTGAGCAAGTGTTATCACTGTTGAGTGAGCTTATGTGACACTGATTCTAAACCTGCTGTAAAATATGTAGAAATGCAGGGACACATAATTAGAACATAGAACAGTACAGCACAGTACAGGCCCTTCGGCCCTCGATGTTGTGGTGAACGTTTATCCTACTCTGAGATCAAACTAACCTACATACTCTTCAGTTTGCTATCATCCATGTGCCTATCCAAGAGTCACTTAAATGTCCTGAATGTATCTGACTTTACTACCACTGCTGACAGTGCATTCCACCCACCCAGCACTCTGAGTAAAGAACCTACCTCTGATATCTCTCCTAAATCTTCCTCCAATCACCTTAAAATGATGCCCCCCTCATGATTGCCATTTCCACCCTGGGAAAAAGTTTCTGGCTATCTACTCTACCTATGCCTCTCATCATCTTGTACACCTCTATCAAGTCACCTCTCATCCTTCTTTGTTCCAATGAGAAAAGCCCTAGCTCCCTCAACCTTTTTTCATCAGTCATGCCCTCCAGTCCAGGCAGCATCCTGGTAACTCTCCTCTGCACTCTCTCTAAAGCTTCCATATCCTTCCTATAATGAGGTGACCAGAACTGAACACAATATTCCGTGTGGTGTAACCAAGGCTCTGTAGAAATGCAGCATAACCTCCTGGCTCTTAAATTCAATTCCCCTGCTAATGAAAGCCAACATACCATACACCTTCTTAATGACCCGATCAACCTGGTTGGTAACTTTGAGGGATCTATGGATGTGGACTCCAAGATCCCTCTGTTCCTCCAACTGCCGAGAATTTTGCTTTACCCCTGTAATCTGCATTCAAATTCAACCTTCCACAAAGAATCACTTCACATGTTTCCAGGTTGAACTCCATCTGCCACTTCACAGCCCAGTTCTGCATCCTGTCAATGTCCTGTTGCAACCTGCAAAAGTCCTCCACACTATCCACAGCTCCACCAATCTTCGTGTCATCAGTAAACTTACTAACCCACCCTTCCACTTCTTCATTCAAGTCATTTATAAAAATCACAAAGACAGAGGTCCCAGAAAATCCAGGCTGAATACTTTCCATCAACTACCACCCTCTGTCTTCTATGGGCCAGCCAATTCTGTTTCCAGACAAATTTTCCTGTATCCCATGGCTCCTTACTTTCTGATTGAGCCTACCATGGGGAACCTTATCATACACCTTGTTAAAATCCATGTATACCACATCCACTGCTCTACCTTCATCAATGTGTTTTGTCACATCCTCAATGAATTCAATAAGATTTGTGAGGCATGACCTGCCCCTCACAAAGCCGTGTTGACTATCTCTAATCAAGCTATGCTTTTTCAAATAATCATAAGTCCTGTCTCTCAGAATCCTCTCTAATAATTTGCCCGCCACCAGCGTAAGACTGACTGGTCTGTAATTCCCAGGGTTTTCCCTTGAACAAGGGAGTAACATTTCATCTTGGTGGTCAACAATAAGCTATGAGCAGGATTTTTATTTGAGAGAGTTGGGAGATTTTCCAACTTGTCATCCATCCCTTGGTAGAAAGTGCATCCAGCAGTGAGATTTGAATTCTGGGATTTTGGGGGAGGAGCGGGTAGGGTTACAAACTAGAACTGGGAAATATTTAGAGACAGACACCCGGGGGGTTGCCAAAAGGTGAGGTGTGCTGGTTAAAAGGTCACCCTCAGTGGTCAGGGACTTTCTCCCAGTGGCTTCATTTACAATGGGTTCTCTATCCCTCATTCCCTCAACCTCCCATACACTGGCCATGCCCTAGGAAAAAGCAAGGACTGCAGATGCTGGAGCTCAGTGTCGGGAGTGGTACTGCTGGAAAAGCACAGCAAGTCAGGCAGCATCTGAGGAGCAGGAGAATCGATGTTTTGGGCATAATCCCTTCATTCTTGATAAAGGGCTTTATGCCTGAAAGGTTGATTAGCCTGCTCCTCGGATGCTGCCTGACCTGCTGTGCTTTTTCAGCACCACACACTCGACACTGGTCATGCCCTGTCAATTAAAACGTGCCTCACCCACCTTCATTACCAGCCCATGCATACCAATGGTCTCTCATACAGTCCATGCCAACATTTGTCCCTGTATTTATCCCCAGTGATACCCTGCATGCTAACCCACAGCTCTTCCAAGCCCATTCATTCACTGTACACTCTGTACAGAAACAATAAAACTGATCATAACAATGCTATGTTTGGAAAAGCGTCAATGACACTCATTCATTCATAGTGTTCTTAAAACAAAACTGCAATTAGTATAACCCTATAAAGGTCTCAATCATCGAGCCTTTTAAAATATCAATAGCAAAACTATCAAAGTATCTAAAGCACTTCCTGCTGCTGGAAAGATAGAGTCATAGAGTTGCACAGCACACAAACAGACCATTTGGTGCAACTTGTCCATGCCGAC
The DNA here is from genome assembly GCF_004010195.1 of Chiloscyllium plagiosum. NCBI lineage: Eukaryota > Metazoa > Chordata > Chondrichthyes > Orectolobiformes > Hemiscylliidae > Chiloscyllium > Chiloscyllium plagiosum. Next base: position 2,961,459 of record NC_057712.1, on the reverse strand, counting down.
CAGATATCCTAAATAAATCTAGTGCCATATCCCTTTAAACCCATCATATATCCATCCAGATGCCTTTTAAATGCTGCAATTGCACCAGCTTCCATCACTTCCTCTGGCAGTTCATTCCATATATGTAGCACCGTCTGTGTGAAAAAGTTGCCCCCTTAGGTCTCTTTTATATCTTTCCCCTCTTCCCCTAAACCTATGCCATCTAGTTTTGGACTTCCCCACACCAGGGAAAAAACTTTGTCTACTTATCCTATCCATGCCCCTCACGATTTTGTAAACCTCTATAAGGTCACCCCTCAGCCTCCGGCGCTCCAGGGAAAACAGCCCCAGCCTATTCAGCCTCTCCCTATAGCTCATATCCTCCAATCCTGGCAACATCCTTGCAAATCTTTTCTGAACTCTTTCAACTTTCACAACAGCCTTCTGATAGGAGGGAGACCAGAATTGCAAACAACATTCCAACAGTGGTCTAACCAATGTCCTGTACAGCCACAACATGACCTCCAACTTCTATACTCAATGCTTTGACCAATAAAGGAAAGCATACCAAATGCCTTCTTCACTATCCTATCTAACTGTGACTCCACTTTCAAGGAATGACAAACCTGCACTCCAAGGTCTCTTTGTTCAGCAACACTCCCCAGGTCATTACCACTAAGTGTATAAGTCCTTCTCTGATTTGCCTTTTCAAAATGCAGCATCTCATATTTATCTAAATTAAACTCCATCTGCCACTCCTCAGCCTACTGGCCCATCTGATCAAGATCCTGTTGTATTCTGAGGTAACCTTCTTCGCTGTCCACTACACCTCCAATTTTGGTGTCATCTGAAAACTTACTAAGTATACCTCCTATGTTCACATCCAAATCACTTATATAAATGATGAAAACCAATCCTTGTGACACACCGCTGGTCACAGGCCTCCAGTCTGAAAAGCAACCCTCTACCGCCACCCTTTGTCTTCTAAGTTCAAGCCAGTTCTGTATCCAAATGTTGGTCAACTTGAAAGGGTTCATAAAAGATTTACAAGGATGTTGCCAAGATTGGAGGATTTGAGCGAAAGGGAGAGCCTGAATAGGCTGGGGCTGTTTTCCTTGGAGTGTATGAGGCTGAGGTTTATAAAATCATTAGGGGCATGGATAGGGTAAATAGACAAGGTTTTCTTCAGGTTGGGGGAGTCTGATACTAAAGGACATAGGGTTTAGGGCAAAAGGGTAACTTTTCATGCAGAGGGTGGTGTATGTATGGAATGAGCTACCAGAGGAAGAGGTGGAGGCTGGTACGATTGTAACATTTAAAAGCATCTGGATGGGGTGCATGCAGGAAGGGCTTCGAGGGATATAGGCCAAATCCTGGCAAATGGGATTCGATTAATGTAGGATATCGGGTCAGCATGGACAAGTTGGACTGAAGGGTCTGTTTCTGTGTTGCATATCTCTATGCTTTCGTCATTTGTAAATAAGCCATTGTGAGGTTGACAAAATAGCTCTAAGAAAAAGAGCTGTCAAACAAGCATATTTATTTTTCCCTTGGACAGAGGAATTTCAACAGAATAATGAGTGGCTGGGTCTCATTATGCATTCTTGGCCATCTCGTGCCGAAGGTTTGGGATCTCAGAATGAGAATGGGAATCCTAGAATCGAGATCTGCCTGCCATTTTTATTAAAGGTCTGCAGAAGCTGTTTCTGGAAACAATATTTTATGAATAAATTTGTTTAATATATACAATTGTTCTGCTGTATAATAATTAAAGCAATGCTTAGTTTGGAATGAAAATATATCTTGAGGAATAATCATAATTTTATGACAATCGAGGCTGTATAAAAGAAATACAAAGTACATACAAAGTGTGACTTTAATAGATGAAGATTAAGCAGCAGAATGGCTATTCTTCAGTCTTTTGAAAGTTGATGACACAAAACATTATTTGTTTCTCTTGCTATAGATACTGCTATACTTGCTGGGCATTATCTATTTATATCCTGGAATATTCCTTTATTAATTTTGGGTGTTAAGTGAGATTATCTATGTTCTGAAAGATAAAAGGAGCTAGAAGGGTGATACTTCTTTTCCGACTAAACTTGATTATGTTATTTTGACATTAGATTCGTACAGACCAATTACAAACTGTTTGGATATACTCTGGTAGCTCATTCCATACATACACCACCCTCTGCGTGAAAAAGTTACCCCTTAGGTCCCTTTTATATCTTCTATTGAACAGAATAAAAGCTAAATTCTAATTTATAATTTCAGAAAAAAGATCATATGCTGTTTGCAATTTCTACCTGCAGACTCCTGTTATTGATGGTTGTTACCTTTTCAAAAGTTTGACCAATTATGTTTCGCAAACTTTTTGTTTAACTTTCTATCACAGGACAGAAAGTTTAATTGAAATGTGCAAAAAGTTTCTATCATTTTAATGTGTAATTATCTCTTTTTATAAATGTCTAATTTTAATATGTTTTGAAATGTAATTTTTAGTCTTACGAATATAACTACAAATAGAACATAAAGATCATACACAAAAAGATCAGAATAGCAAACAGCAATCTAGAAATCAGCAGCTGGGTTTGGATGGAGAGCTGCCTCCCCACTGCTTAAAAAGTGCAGCCCAGAAAGTGGTTGTTTTGAGGATTACAGCTAAATTAGTTTAAAATCATTCAGTAAATCCCAAGTTGTTAAAAAAACCCATTTACTTCACCAGATCAAAGAAGAAATTGTAAATGCGAAAGGATAAAAATTTGAGGATAGCCTGAGCAGCATCCATTGTCATGGAGATGGTTAGACCTATTAGGAAAGATTTCTGGTGTCAATCTATCTATTTGCTGGGAGAGATATTTAAGTTTTACGGTTTTCCTATAGCAAAATAATGCTATTATGGATTATAATGTCAGCAAAATAATAGGGATTTGGAACAGATTCATTCAATTAATTATTGTAAGATCCATTTTTCAGTACAAATAGAGATCATTAAACAAAATTTACGTGAAAAATAAACACGAATTATGACATCGTTGTGCTTTTCTTCAGAATAAAATGAATACAGTGAGTGTAGTTATCATAGAATTAAAAAAACTGAAGGCAATCATACATTTGTTGCTTAGCAGTGCAATTTTGTATAACATTTTATTGAGGTTTAACAGACATACAGTCACAAATAAATGTACCAGTATAAATTTTGAGCAGTTACATTAACCATCCTTACAGTAACAGTCACATAGCAGGGTTACACCTTATATAATCATAATATCAATGATGGGTGTGGGTATATATATATTAAAGGAAAGAGATGAGAGAATACCTCATTTTAACATTTAAAGGGATACTGTATTCATGAAAAAGTGTTTGGCAAACCTTTTTTGTTTGGCGAAAAAAATAGGCATGCACCATTTTGTATCATGATGATATCATGACTGACTGATTCAGTGATTTTTTTGAACAATTAACATAATTGCATTATGAATTCGTAAACAAAAAAAGTTTTCTCAAAATACTTTTTTGTGACATCAGTGCCCCTTTAAGATAGTTTTTCTGTGCACTGGAGTTGCCATTAACCCTGGTGTGATACAATGTGCTCCAGAATGGACTCCAAATTTATCACAGCTAGATTTTTATGTACTGAGTACTTTTTTAAGCATTTAAAAAAATATTTTGTACCTCTTCCCCCCCCCCTTTAGATCCTTACAGTTGCCACCCTTTAGCACCATTATGCTTTATTCTTCAGTGGGGAGGAAGGGACAGTCCCAAGCTGTGGAGAGTTGCTGTGCTAAGATCATTCAGCAGAAAAGAAACTTAAATGGGTCAGGCTTTCTCCTAATTTTCTTTTCTTTTGAGCTGGAGTTTAATGCAGTTCGAAAATCCCATATTGAGCAGTCCAGTCACAAGCAAAGAAAAATTTCCTTTAAACTTGCCCTCTGACAAATCCTCAAGCATTGCAGCAAATTGGCTGCTTCACCAGTTAGGAGTTTGATAAATGCTACTGGTTAACAAAACACTACAATGTCTGGAGCACCTTAGAATGCAGAGACTGCAAGTTAAAATTAAGAATATTGATATTGCTTGAATATGCTTTTTTAAAATTGAGATCAATTCAACCTTTTTTTTAAACTGGCAGCTCAGCAAGTGCTCTCAAGAATTTTTCAATTTTAATAGAGGATTAGTGCCTGCTTATTCCAGATAATTGCACTTTGACTATTAGTTGAAGATAAAGAAACAGTAGTATAATTTCTAAAGAAACCACAGCTTGGAGCTCTCCACTGTCCTAGCTGAAGAAAAATAGCATTGAGGTGAGCAGTCATGTTAGGGAAAAATGGTAAAAATTGGGAGAATATAAATAGAAAAATATATCATTAAGGGGGTGGGGCCTTATATCTGCTGGCTACTGGAGTATCAGGAGTTACCCCAGCCCTACATTTTTTTAAACTTAATAAGTATTCGTAATTAGTTACTAATCTGAACTAATTGTTCTAATTGGGATGTTATTTGAATATAGATTTTACAAGAAGCTCTGAGTTTTATTGGCATAAACGTTCCCTTCTGAAAAAAAACTGGATGCTATAGAAGAGGAGGGAAAACAAAGAGCTTTTTAGTCCTTCAAGTTGTTACCAGTTAAAAAGTGCTTCCCCAACTATAGGCTAACACTGCTCCAAAAGGAACAGATTTGCACAGGTCATCTTCAATCACTATTTTTCATTAACCTTTTTGGACATGTTATGACACATCTTGGGGGCAGGTGGGACTTGAACCTGGACCACTGTGCCACAACAACCCCCACAGGTCAACTTTAACATTTCGTTCTTTAATTTTATGTTGATTGTGCAACAAGTGTATTATCTAATAAAATCAGCACTTTGTAACTCAGTACTCTGGATAATGTGACGCACCTGGGACCATTTGTACTGGGAAACATGTCCACAATGAAGTCAGCAGGTAAGCAAGGAGGCAGCAAAGTGTGGCCACCTATGCGGTGAAAAAACTGCAGTGTTACAAGCTTCATTTCCCCACAGCACAGCAGCACACAGTTTAAAATACTAGGCAGAGAATTGGTTTCTGATAAATTTGCCAGAGTTGCATTTGATTCCATTTACAGGATCAGATGCACATATCTGAAATACATTAGCTTTCAGGATAGCAGAGTTCCTTCATTGTATGATAAATGGAAATATTGGAGTTTGAAAATGTTCACATACAGTACTAGAAACGTTTTTCCTAGTGTGCCAATATAATAAGCTAGCTGTTTCTGAATAAAACTTCTGGAATTTTCTTTTTGCTCCTCAGCAGCAAACATCCTACTCAACTAACTGATTAATTTAAGGGAACCAGGTCACACAAAGGCGTGATTTTATTTCCCCTAGATGTCAGCCAACTGGATCTACAGTAGAAAGAAACAATATACCAGAAGAACAAAAGAATACACAACAAGCCGATACACAACCGTGTACACTTTGCACAAAAAAACCAACACATTTATTCAAGTGTTCTCCAGCACAAGTACATCAGAAAGGAGCATTTTGCGCATTGAAAATGGGTGGAGGTTGACTGCTACATCTGCTCCACGTACTGACCTTTCCATAAACAGCTATGTCACGAGCAATACACTGTAATACAATATTCACTGAAATACAATCTTCAGTGAAATCTCAACTTTGAAATGCACATTATCGTCAATAAATATTATCAAAGTTATAATGACAGTAAAATGAAGAAATAAAACCAAAGAAATACTGTTTGCTGCGTGGAATGTGGAAAGAAAATGCACTGCTGCTGGGGATCAAGCAAATACATATGTAACAGTAAAAGTATTAGCAAATTTACTACATTGTCTTCAATATGAATACATGATTCCCACAAATAAGCACCAACTACGGCACTGTCTAGGCTAAAACACATGAAACTGATTTTTTTTCTTTTCAAGTACAAAGTTAAAATGCCTTTTTCTTTTCTTAAAAGAGTAAAATAATAGTGCTTTTCCTTGACTATGAGAACTTAATAAATCATTGTCAAGAAAGCAGATTTCTTTCAATATTTCAGAAAAAAAATGTGTAGCACCATATGAATCGACAACTGCTTCAAGGAAAACTGACGGTTGTGTTTGATCAAGTACTGACAGCAGAAATACGATTCGCATAAACAACTTATAAACAAAAAAAACGTAGATTAACAAAAAAAAAGCCAAAGGATAAGGAAGGAAATGGGAACAAAGAAAAAAAAGAGGCAAAATTACACCATCAAGCTGCACTGTATTGACTTGTACCTGATTATATGCAGCTACAAGGAGGGGTATTTCCTGGTATAAAAGAGACCCCTTAGGAAATTTTAAAAAAATTCAACCAAAATAAAAGGAAAACACAGATGTAAAAAATTCATCAGTCCTTCAGTAAAAAACTGCAGCCTGTCATTTAGTTTTGGATGACCAAACACATCACTGCATGTTGGCTGGCTATTTGTGCTGCCTATAAGTGACCTGTGAAGTAAGCACCAGGCCTTAGCCCAAGGATGAAAGCTTAAGAAAAAAGCACCATTTTCTGTTATATATTTTTTCTTATTGTACAAACATGATAGAAAAATTACAGTCATGGCAAGAGTCCTTAAAAGTGACTTGTTGAGAAAATGAAAACATTACTACATTTTCACACTCAAGCCACTAAAGACCACCTTAACAACATTAAATGTTGCTCTTTCCTGATTATTTTACAATTCTGCCTCTTGTAAACGGTAAGGCAACATCAGAGCTGATGTTTTCAATCACCTTTTGTAAAAGCACCATTGCAGAAATTGTTGCACAGTAGTACCTTTTTCGAACAACTATCAGTGTATTGTAAATGAGAGGTACTGGCAGCTGATATACTGTTTCTTCATGGTTTCTGGATGTAGGCACCTGAAATATTATATAGTATTTGTATGTAGCGTTGATTTTTTTGCTCGAGATAGATACCAGAAATGGTGCTGGTAAGGCAAGGCTCAGCTGGCTGACTTGATGTTCCAGGCTCTGTTCAAATCCAGCTTCTTCTTGCTGCTCCTATCCACCTACACAAGGCAAAATTGTCATTTTCCCAGTGCTGCAAAGGATTGAACAGCCTCATCTCAAGTACAGCTTGAACACAACATAAACAATAATTACAAAATCACCCATTAAAATAGCTGAAAATTAAAAACATTTAAAAAATTAAATAGGATAAAAAGGATGACATTTAAAATAGTGAAATTAAGTAACATCTAAGAGAATGTGACTTTTTTTTCCTTGGAGTAAATTAATTTCTTTCCTTTTTTTAATAAGTTCCTTTGTCTTCTTTGTTTTCAAACACAGGCAAAATATTCTTTCAGTGGTGCAAACAGGTGACGTATGACAGGAACACTCCAGGATCGCCCGAGAAGTCTTTGTCGGGCAAGGCGGCTCATATTGGAGACATCTGTGTAATGGACTGGGAAACCAAACACCCTGAAGAAAGAGTAAAACACCTCTATTGTCAACAACGTTACAATGAGATTTCATTCTAATGAAACCTATTTCAGGACTATACAAAATCTGTCAATTCATGTATGTATACATACATTGTTATAAATCAATGAATTGATATCTGTGAGCATTTGTAACTGAAAACTGGGAAAATGCCAAATTGAAACAAGTTTGAATTTATTCCAGAAAATGAATTACCATCAGTTGATTAAACATTTAATAAACTAACAGAATATCAAATATTTCTATACCTATGACTTTCAGAGATAACACAGAGTCATAGAAATGTAGAGAACAGAAAGAGACCCTTTGGTCCAACTTGTCCATGCCGACCAGATATCCTAAATAAATCAAGTCCCATTTTGCCAGCACTTGGCCCATATTCCTCTAAAGCCTTCCTATTCATTTACCCATCCAGATGCCTTTTAAATGCTGCAATTGTACCAGCGTCCACCACTTCCTCTGGCAGCTCATTCCACACACGCACCAAGCTCTACGTGAAAATGTTATCCTTTAGATCTCTTTTAAATCTTTCCCTCTCACTTTAAACCTATTCCCATCCTGGGGAAAAGACCTTGTCTATTTACTCTATCTATGTCCCTCAAATTCCCTCTATAAGGTCACCTCTTAACCTCTGATGCTCCAGGGAAAATAGCTCCAGTCTATTCACCATTCAACCCTATCAACATCCTTGGGAATCTTTTCTGAACCCTTTCAAGTTTCACAACATCCTGCCTATAGCAGGGTGACCAGAATTGCACACAATATTCCAAAAGCAGCCTAACCAATGTCTTGTACAGTTGCAACATGACCTCCAACTCCTCTACTCAATGCATTGACCAATGAAGGCAAGTATGCCAATGCCTTCTTCACTACCCTGTCTAACTGTGACTCCACTTTCAAGGAGCTATGAACCTGCACTCCAAGTGCAGGACTCTTTGTTCAGCAACACTCCCTAGGACCTTACTATTAAGTGTATAAGTCCTGCCCTGATTTGCCTTTCCAAAATGCAACACCTCACACCTATCTAAATTAAACTCCATCTGCCACTCCTCAGCCCATTGACCCGTCTGATCAAAATCACATTGTAATCTGAGGTAACCTTTGCTGTCCACGACACCTCCAATTTTGGTGTCATTTGCAAACCCACTAACCATACCTCCTATGTTCACAACCAAATCATTTATATAAATGACGAAAAGCAGTGGACCAGCACTGATCCTTGTGGCACACCACTGGCCACAGGCCAACGGTCTGAAAAACAAACCTCCACCACCACCCTCTGCCTTTGAGCCCATTCTGTACCCAAATGGCTAGTTCTCCCTCTAGTCCGTGTGATCTAACCTTGCTAAGCAATCTATCTTGAAGAACCTTGTTGAATACCTTACTGATGCCCATATAGATCACATCCACTGCTGTTCCCTCATCAATCCTTTTTGTTACTTCTTCAAAAAACTCGATCAAGTTCGTGAGACATGATTCCAAGTAGCAATTTGCTTTTGCACATTGTAATGGTGTGAGGCTAAAATACCTTTTTATTTGCTGCAAGCTTCAATTTACCAAGGCAGTGTTCAGCTGAGCATTTACACTGTGACAAGTGGCTTGGGGGTATGAAGAGTCATAGAGATGTACAGCACGGAAAGAGACCCTTCGGTCCAACCCGTCCATGCCGACCAGATATCCCAACCCAATCTAGTCCGATCTGCCAGCACCCGGCCCATATCCCTCCAAACCCTTCCTATTCATATACCCATCCAAATTGCCTCTTAAATGTTGCAATGGTACCAGCCTCCACCACATCCTCTGGCAGCTCATTCCATATACATACTACCCTCTGCATGAAAATGTTGCCCCTTAGGTCTCTTTTATATCTTTTCCCTCTCACCCTAAACCTATGCCCTCTAGTTCTGGACTCCCCAACCCCAGGGAAAAGACTTTGTCCATTTATCCTATCCATGCCCCTCATAATTTTGTAAACCTCTATAAGGTCACCCCTCAGCCTCCGACACTCCAGG
>NC_057712.1:2849498-2945354 GCF_004010195.1 Chiloscyllium plagiosum | reverse complement strand
TCACAGCACTGAAATAACCCCAACATCATGTAACAGCACTGAAATAATCCCAACATCAAGTAACAGCACTGAAATAACCCCAACATCAAGTAACGGCACTGAAATAACCCCAACATCAAGTAACGGCACTGAAATAACCCCAACGCCATGTCATGCACTGAAATAATCCCAACCTCATGTAACAGTACTGAAATAATCCCAACGTCATTCACAGCACTGAAATAACCCCAACATCATGTCACAGCACTGAAATAACCCCAAGTCATGTCACAGCACTGAAATAACCCCAATATCATGTCACAGCACTGAAATAACCCCAACATCACGCATGAATCTGTCCCTGTCACAGCACTGAAATAACCCCAACATCACGCGTGAATCTGTCCCTGTAACAGCACTGAAATAACCCCAACATTACGTGTGAATCTGTCCCTGTAACAGTACTGAATTGGATCCAATGCATCAAAAATTGTATCGGTTAGTGAGATTAGTGAACTATCTTAATTCTTTACTAGCCTTTGACAAGCCCAATCATACAGTTGTCCTCTGGTGCCTAGTGTCTCTTTTGCAGTTCAGTGGGACTGCCATTGCTTAGCAGAATTGACTTTTACATATTCATAGTTAGATCATTTCCAGCAATGACTTCTCTTCCCATGTACATCACCCCTGGATTACTAAGGATATCATTGGCTTCTGCTCTTTCTTCCCTTTCTACGTGACTTGGTAATAACATCTTACATGTACACAACTGAAGACCTGTTCTCTGTCCCTTTGATAACACCTTAATCTTTGTTCTGCCTCTGTGTTACAAGGTTGCTTGCCTCACATAAAGTTGAGAATAAGTTCAATTTCCTCCAACAACCAATTTGCAGTCACTTGACGCCATTTTGAACTTGTTGCGCCACAGTAAATGCCCATAGCCCAAATTTCAATTGAATGAGGGAAGGTTTGGACTTTAGTTCAGTTCAGAATTTTGCATTCAGATACTCAGTGTGAGGCTGTAAGAAACATTCACTTTATATTTTGGAATTGCCACTCTGCACTGATGTCACTGTTAGAAATAGAAGTGAACATACAATGAGAAAGAAGTAATTGGCATGAAGCAACTCATCTAATGGGATCTTTCCAGAAGTTGAGAGTTCAGTGTTTGTGGCCATCAGAAGCACTGTAGAGTGGGGTCCAGTACTCTCAGACACTTCTTTGATATTGTGCTGTGGAAACGTTTAAATCCACCTGACAGCATAGACAGAGTATTGGTTTAACATTATTTCTGACAAAGGGACAGAGCACTGAACAAGAAATCATTGAAGCCTGTGACAAAGGCAATGTAATAAATGTAATGGCCAGGGATCTTTAATCTTCCTATCGATGGCACAAGTCAAATTGGCAAAGTGATGTGGAAAATGGGTAAACATTGTTTCCACATCTACCTTGCCAAGTTCCCTTTGGCTTTTTCACATTACAATCATGTCTTGTTCTTAGTCTTCCAAACTGTAGCAAATACAAGTACAGCCTGATTGTACAGCCCATCCCACCGTGCAGCCCATCCCACCGTACAGCCCATCCCACCGTACAGCCCATCCCACTGTACAGCCCATCCCACTGTACAGCCCATCAACTGTACAGGCCGTCTGACTTTTCTTAAGAAGATATCCTGTACACTCCAGGTACATAAACATTCTCTGAACTGCTTCTAATGCATTTACTCCCTTCTTTCAGTAAGGTGACCGGTGTTGTACACAATAATCTGGTTGTGGCCCCTCCACACACCCATGCCCTGTATGACCTGAAGATAATCTCACTACTTTTGTTCAATCTTCTGACAATCAATGATAACTGCTTTTCTAATTACTTGCTGTACCTTCATACTAATCTGCTGTGATTCATGCTCTCGGAAACTGATCCCTGTGCATTGCAGAGCTCTGCAACTGCTCACTATTTAGATAATATGCTCTTTTTTATTCTTCTTACCTAAATGGACAATATTACATTTTCCCCCATTATCCATCTACCAAAACTTTGCCTGCTGACTTAACCTATTTAGATCCCTCTGCAGACTCCTGATGTCCATTTCACCTACTTCCGTACTTATCTTTGTGTCATCAATAAATTCCGACCCTTCACCTAAATCATTTCTATAAACTGTTAAAACTTGAGGCCTTAACACTGATGCCCTAAGGCATTACATCTTGCAAACCAGAAAATTAGCTATTCATGCCAATTCTCTTTCCTGTTACCTGGCAATTTCCTATCCATGTCAATATGTTACTTCCTGCAATAACCTTTAATGTAACCTTCAGAACAGTTCTGAAAATGGCCACTGGACCCAAAACGTTAACTTTGCCGTCTCTCTATAGAGGCGCGTGACCTGCTGTGTTTTCCAGCAAATTTATGTTTTTGTTTCTGATTTCCAGCATCTGCAGTTCTTTGGTTTTCTTGTTTACTATTTACTCGGTATGGGCGGCACGGTGGCTCAGTGGTTAGCACTGCTGCCTCACAGCACCAGAGTCCCAGGTTCGATTCCAGCCTCGGGTGACTGTCTGTGTGGAGTTTGCACATTCTCCTCGTGTCTGTGTGGGTTTGCTCTGGTTTCCTCCCACAGTCCAAAGATGTGCAGGCCAGGTGAATTGGCTAAATTGTCCTGTAGTGTTCGGTGCATTAGTCAGAGGGAAATGGGTCTGGGTGGGTTGCTCTTCAGAGGATCGGTGTGGACTTGTTGGGCTGAAGGGCCTGTTTCCACACTGTAGAGAATCTAATCTACTTCCCTTGTGATTATACATTTCTTGAATCATTCCTTTCCTTTATATCCTGATTCACAGCCTTTTCTGTGATATTACTCTTATCCTTTACAGTATAAAATCCCTCAATGAGAGGGATCCTGTTGGCAAAGAGGTTATTGACTGGGGTTGTTAACCTGGGCCAATCAGAAAGCCCTCGTTAACCAATATAAACAGGGGATTCACACCATGGGTTCTGGGGATAAAATAAGCACTACCGCATTTAGGTGGTAGTGTGGGGGTTAAAATAAAAAAAAAAGAAAAAAAAACCAGGAGAAAGGGCAGTGTTTGTCAAAAAAAAAATAAACAGGGGATTAAAAAATATAAACAGTGGATTTAGAATCTCCTCAGTTCAGGGGACTGATTCTGAGCTGGCTAGCCACAGCCCAGTGTACTGTGCACAAGTCAATAAAGGGTGAGTTGCTGACAGGATACCAGTCTCTAAGCAATATCTTACCTGCCATCTCCTTGTTTAACCATTCCTGATTCTCCAGACTCACTTTCTATAGGACCAATGCTCCCTTTGTTATTTCTTTCATTTTTTTCAACATCTGGAGAATATTACCAATATTTTTATATTTCTAGTTAGCTTTCTTATGTATTCTGATTTGCCCTTCCTCATTATCTGTAAGCTATTTTGTGTGTTTTCCATATTTTGTCCAATCCTCTGACCAGCCACCCTTCTTTGCATGATTATATGCTTTTTAAAAAATTTGACATTATTGTTAACTTTTTTAGTTAACCATGATGGTGGGTCCTTATTTGGAATTTTTCTTTCTTATTAGAATGTACCTTTCCTCTGTATTCTTTAATGCCTGCTACTGTATTGCTATTGACCGGTCATTTAAATCTACCATTATTACCTAGGAGTGCCTTCACTACAAGATTATTAATTAATTCCATCTCACTGCATAATACCACATCTACGATAGCCTGTTCGCTGGTTGGCTCCAGATTGTACTGTTTCAAGAAATTATCATCTCAAACATACTATGAACTCCCCATTTAGACTACCTTTGCACATCTGAATTTTTTTTCAATCTACACGTACATTAAAATTTCCTAGGATTATTTCCATGCTTTTCTGACAAACTTCCATTATTTCTTCCTTCATTCTCCATCTAGTGTGTGGTTACTTTTAAAGAGCCTTTGCACCACTTTGACAAGTGAATTCCTATCATTCTGGATTCCGATGTCCACCCAGACTCTGCTTCTAAGTCCTGGGTTCATTAATTCAGATCATCTCTCTCTATTGTGACAGTACCATCATAATTAACAAAGGCACTCCTCCCATTTTTCCGAGTCTCCTGTCCTTACTGTCCTGTACTTCCAATATTCAGGTTCCAATCTGTCATCTTGCAGCCATGCGTCTGTCTTATAGCACAGCCCTAGAGCTAGTGTCCTTACAGTTGGGATGTTGTTCAATCTACAATCCAAAACCAAAACTATTCTGATCTCATTCATCGGACTTTAATATGCAGAGGATACTTGTGTGTGCTCAGAAATTAAGTTTCAGTCATTGTCAACTCCTTTTCTGAAGGATAAGAGAAAATGGATTTTCATAAAACAGACTGAAAATATAAGTCCTTTTCTAACCCACTTTCACAATACTTCACCTCTGACCATCACCCCATAAAGATCAGTGCTGGAAGCTCAGCTATTTAGATACTCTGCTCATGATCTAGACAAGGAGACAGAACAAAGTATCTGTATTTACTGACCATCAAAGTTAGCCGGGAACACAAGCTACGAGAACACTGAAGACTTTAAAGAGGTAAAGACAGATTAGGTACATGGACAACAAGATGGCAGATGGAGTAACATGTTGGAAAGTGTGATGTTATTCACCATGGTTTTTAAGAACAGAAAGGTAGAATATTTTCTAAAGGTGTTAAACATAACTATTGGTGTTCAGAAGAACTTGGGTGTACTTGTCAAAAAACGTAATGTAGCATGCAAGTGAGAAATTAGAAAGATAAATATCATGTGAGTCTTTATTGCAAGGGGACTGGAGTTAAAGAATAAAGAATCTCTTCAACGACTATACAGAGCTTTATAGAGAACACAAAAGGATCGGTGTGTCCAGTTTTTGTCACCATATTTGAAGAAGGATATTCTTGCACTGGAGATGATACAATAAAGGTTCATTAAATTGGTTCCTGAGATGAGAGAGTTGTAGTTCCTATGATAAGAAGCAGGGGAAATTTGAATGCGTATTTTACGGAGTTTTGAAGAATGAGGCGCAATCTAATTGGAACATGGAAAATGCTGAAGCAACTTGACAGGACAGACACTGAAAGATTGTTTTCCCTGGAACAGGAATTTAGAAAATGAGGCAACAATCCCAGGAACATAGGCTATCATTCAAGCTGGAGATGGAGAAATTCCTTCACTCCAAGGATTATGAACCTTCTGAATTCGTATCCTTAAAAGGAATGTGCATGCTCTAACTGAACCTACTTAAGGTTGATACAGAGATATTTTGGTTTCTTGAAAAATCATGGAATGATTACAATGAGAGAGGTGTTCTCTGAAACACCAACTCACCTTGCTCCCATTTCCTTGATATATTGAAGGGATACAGGAAGTGGATAGGAAGGTGGAATTGAAGCTGAAAGTCAGTACTGATCATGTTGAATGGCAGAGCCAGGTACCCCGTTCCTTTTTTGAACCTTCATGCTCTGTTTTCCTCTATCTTAGTTCGATACTAAGATAATGTATATCTTTATCTGTTTATTTCAGTGGGTGACAGCTAACTTAACTAACTGTACATCCAGAAAGTTGAAGCAAACCAGACCCTAGGCCAGAAAAGATTCTTCAGTAAGCGGTAGATCTCCCATCTTCAGCTGCTTCATCAATAACCTTCCCTCCATCATAAGGTCAGAGGTGGGGATGTTCGCTAATGATTGCACAATGTTCAGCATTATTCATCACTCCTCAAATACTGAAGCAGTTCAGTTCAAATACACAAGATCTGGACAATATCCAGGCTTAGGTTGATAAATAGCAAGTAACATACGTGACACTCAATGTTAATGACCCTCAGAAAAAATCTAACTATTTCTCTTGATGTTCAATGGCATTATCATTGCTGAATTCCCCCAATATCAACAATAGCTTTAGCTCACTTTGTGACACCCTATAGTTGTGAAAGGAGATATTTATGTGCACATCCTTTTTTTTAGTAAATTACATGTGCCAAGATATATGCTATGTAGAAATGACTGAGAATGTATATGAGAGCAGGCACTCTCGTGGTAGTAGGAATGAGGAATCTAAAGTGTGTTAATTGGAAGCTATGCAGGCTGAAGGAAAAGGACGCACAATATTGAATTTATCAAGATGACATTAAAAAAAGGACCCCTATAAGAAAGAGATTTCAAGCTGTACTGATAAGAGATAAATTACTGAATATAGTAGAAAATGGACTAGAATTTACTGCACACAACCATAGCCTTATTTATTAAAGTACCATATTTTAAAGTCAATGCTAACAGACAATTATGCATTCAGTTATTGTATTGAATCAATAAGGAAACATATTTAAAATAGTGCCCACTTCATGGCTAAATTCAATAGGAGGTTTGACGGGAAGAACAGACTATAACATTTAGATTTTGTGTTTTAAAGACTACAAGCAGTCCCCAGGTTGTGAATGGTTTCCATTCTGGAGTCCGTACTCAGGTTGGTACATTTGCAAGTCAGAATACAAAGCAGGTCAAAGTAAAGGAGCTGTTCTTAGTTGAGTCTTTAAAATTACACCCCTGAATGGGATCACATTTATAAATATGAGTGTTCATAAATTGATGACCCCTTGTAATTACGAAGACCAAAGGAAGAAATTGAGTGCAATGGACTTGGAAGAAACGTTTAGCTGGCTAAACTATATACTAGAAGTAAAATCGGTTTAATTTTTATTCAAGAATTTGAGAATGTGACATATATCACCTCAGTAGACCACAATTTCAGTCAGCAGAGGTATCTGAAAGGGAAATCAGAATGTTATAGAATATATAAGATAGGAAATTGGCATCAAAAAGGGAATATAGTGGGACATTAGTTTACCATTTGAACACCATCATGATCATAACAAAATTTCCCGCAGGTCCTAACAGACAGGAGGCCAACTTTAAAGGGATAGCAGCATCCCAAGGTGGAAAGGAAGATCTTAGTTTTAGGGTTACACCCCTAGGTAGTATGTCATTGGAAGAATTGGTTTTTAGTTGTTGCTCAACAGACTATTATTCCCATTCCGTCTTTGCAGCCCAGGAGTTGGTAGCTTTAGGGGTTGAAACACAGGGAATAAACCATAGGGTCTACTGACAATGTTCTATTGTCATGTAGCCTCTGTTGCTTGGTTAGAGCAACCTGAATTTAGTTTGGGTTGGAGATGTAGCCATAGAACCTTAACTATTGCTTCACTACTGTACTGAATCATTTTGCAGTGAAATCCAAGTCGATCAACAAAATGGTACAGTTTGCTCAGGATGCTGGACTCCTAAAATATTCTAATGGTTTTTGCCAAATGTGTATGTAGACTACTATTCACAAGGCAAATAATTAACATGGTGATGCAGTCTAAAATTGATGAATTGTTACATGGACTTGCTAAGGTTTAGGATTTGAAATTAGCTGGAATTAAACTATGCCACATCTGTGTGTAATTATGTCAGTGAGAGGCTGCTTTCTACCAGTATGTGGAAGTAAAAAACTGGGACTGGGTATGAGTGAAACAAACATACCTTTCCATTTCAGTGCACCAGAGAATGTCTTCCTTCTCATTCATTAGGACTGGGAAATGCTGGTCTTTGCCCTGCTTGACAGAATTAGATCTAGTGGTGATGGTTCGCACTTTGTTGAACTAAAAGAAAAAAGTTATGCTTAAAACCAAAAGAAAATTGAAACAACAATACAAATCCTAAACTTAGTGAAATGAATATAAGTTTTCATTTTACAAAATAATAATGAGGAATTATAATATGCACAATTATTTTTATGTTTCATATCGAAACATGATCTCTAAGTTTCAAATCACTTTAATGTTCCACACAAACAGAAAACATGTTAAACAGGTGCAGTTTTCTGGAACTGAGCACATCATTAAATAAACAGATAGTCTAGGTTTGATATTTTCTAACCTGGTATTTTATGTCATTGACAATCAATGTTCATTGATAGGAAAAGGATCAATATGTTTGCCTAATTATAATTTTGGAAACAATACAATACTATACAATAATAATTAGAACCATCAAATCAAAATGAAGGCAAATGATTAATGTTGTTTCCTTTACATTATGGGTAGGGATTGGATCCTTTTCATAGAACAGAGGGCAAAACTTGGGAAAATGTAAATATGGGATTCTGAGGACCTAAAAACATTGCTGAAATCTGAACAACAGAAATATGGCACATAGTCAAATAAATAGTTATAAGTTAGAGATTCAAATGTGACAAAAGTAATGCTCAGCTCTGTCCTACAACCTTTCTGACTCATGCAGGCCAACATGTGATCTTGTGTTTAGAGTCATAAAAACATGGGAGAGGCAAACAAGTAGCTTTAGAAATACTGGTTGCGAACATTTTAATATTTTTACAATTCCTTTATGTTAGTATATATTTAAAGAAAGCATACTGTTAGGATGTTTATCAAACACAATGAATTATGAAAATAATCAAGAATTCATAATTTTGTGATAACTGGCATAGCAGACACCTATTAACTCCATTCCACAGCATAATATTTTGACTGTTTACTAAACAATTGAGCAAACCGAGTGATTATAATCAAAACAAATTGACATCTGGTATGGAAATACAAATATTTAGCAGCATGTGTACAAATCTTCCCAAGAATTTAGTGCCAGCATCATAGTATGATTCTTAATTTTAATATGCAATTTCTGTCCAAATTTCATTAATCTATGCAAGATGTTCCAGCAGTTAATGTCCTTTTATCTTCTCTAACACACTAGCAGAAGTACTGCGGGAAAGTTGGGTCCCTTTCTAACCAGGCGTTAGTGGGGTTATGGGTAGTTGTCATGAATCACAATTAGAATGTTATTCCTTTTTCTTACCAGCAACTATACTGTTGTGTTGGTGGAACAACTGAAAGTTGTGCAACATTAGTAACTGTCACGTATTTGTATTGTGACAGTAATTGGTTACTGTACATTAACTTGTAAGTTCTTATTTCTCTGATATGAGATGTGCTGGACGTTAGTGAGCTGAGAGGCCTTCTTATTCAGAAATGCTGCTGCCTAGTGTCCAGGTTCCCTTATGGCAACATTGTACAGTCAATGATGCCCTGGCCATGAGGAAAATCAGCCCTCCTATAAATCCCACACTTTCTCACAATGACTGCTGCGGTCATTCTGGTTGGAGGTGGGGGTGAGGTTGCACTGCTTAGCTCTGGCAAATGGGACATTGATGAGTAATCGAATGCAGCTGTTGAGTGGCAAGTGTGGAGAAGGTTTTTTATAGCAAGCTGGAAGAAGGCAACAGCAAACAGGTTAAGGACGTAATGTCTTTGACAGTCGCTGGTGAAGCATGGTTCCTAGTCTGCAGTCACAAGTCCGGTTGCAGGAGGTTCCTTAAATCTGCAAGAGTCTGCTTGAAGAGGAGGAACAGGCACTGCTCTTCAAATGGAGCCAAGAAAATGAGATTTGGACTGTACACCTTGTATTATTGGAAATGTGCCCTTATGAGTTTCCACTCTCACCAACCTCACCCCTCACTTTTTCTGCCATCCTTACCTGTTGCCTTTTAATATGCTGAGCTGTTGCTGATACTGAGGGCAGGATTTTCCCATGGCTGCTGGAAGTCCAGTGACAGGAACAAATGGAGGTCAGGCTCCAGCACTTGCTGGTGCAACCATTGCCCAATCATTCCAGAGGTGGCCTCTTAATTCGCTACCTTTACAACTCTGGTGGTCCAATTAGAGGACCAACAGCTCCAATGGGGAGGTAGTCACTGCTCAGATAAATTAGAGATCACTTCTGTCTGTACGTGAAGTTAAATGGCTCTGGGCAAAGCTGTAAGGAGCAAAGTGAAGGGCCATGGGTGTTCCCTTTCTTGTCCATACACCGATCAGAGTGATGTGAAGTATCTGGCTCAGTGATCCCCTAGCTTGCTACAAGGAAGCTGGCTCCCTAGAAACAGCAGCTTCCACATACAGTGCGGGAGCTGCTCCACAGGCTGCAACATTTCAGAACACAAACAGAATCATATCTAACTGGGGCTGTAATCAGTCCAACTGGCACACGCAGTCAATCCCAATCTCTACCTGCCCATGAGAAACTTCCCTGTAATGTCCCAAGGTGGCTCCTCACTAAGTTTCTGGATCAATCACACTCCCAAGCCCATAATCTTTGGGTGGACTACATTTTGCAGTGTACCTCTACCTTTAACAATAACTCTGGGAAGAATAGCACTCATGATAAGCAGATAAAACATATTGAAGGCAAGTAAGGTAAGCAATGTCAGAGATAATGACAATGAAAAGTGGAAAATCTCCTGGTGATCCAAAAATCATCATGTTACACAGATCCTTTGATCAAGTTACCTGCAAATAAATTCCCCTTTAAATACTGTTTCAGTGGCTCTTCTGGGCTGGCAGGATTAAAATGGTCCATTACACTTCAGGAGGACTGCACTTCCATTTGTCACTGCATGCAGGTGACATTCAAAGAAATGGTCTAGTAACCCACTTAATTAAATACTATAGTTACTTTAAATATTTTAAATTCCCAGTCTCACTATTAATAACAAATACATTTAGATTTGAAGTCAAGGGTAAGTTTTCATCACTTACGAAATAAAATTTGAATTTTAATCTCTTAACCTTTGATGCTGTTTCAATGAAGCACAACATTTGCAAAAAATGGGTACAAAAAGTTTCCTGAATGAATTATCTTGATAGGGTTGATATAAATATTGGTTCCAAAATCTTCTGCAGGCTAGGTTCAGTTGGTAGTATTCTTATCGCTGTATTGAAGTTATGGGTTCAAGTTGTCTTCACAATTTGCACACATCCTGATTCCCAATGCAATAGTGCAGGTTTGCTATTTTGCGATCATTGATACCTTTCAGCTGAGGCTTTAGAACAAAGCTCTCGTGCTTAAACTTGTAGTTCCCATGGTTGTTACTACTCAGAACTGGGACAGTTTTCTGAATATCCTGGCAAATAATCCTCCCTTAACTAACAGCACAGATTAACTGTCTATTCATCATTCTGTTTTTAGATCATGCTGTACGTAAAATGGCTACAACATTTATAGCACATAACAAGAATCACCAGGCTTCAAAGTAATTTTTTTGCAAAAGCTTTGCGGCATTTTGAAAGTATTGATATGACCTATTATATACATGGGCCCTTTATTTTATCAATGGACAAGATAAAAAAAAAAGTATATTCCACAGTTTGCCTCTTGAATGCTGCTCATTCGATCCAAATAGGAGGTACTCAACTGGTGAAAACATTGGCATTTGAAGCCTTAATTAAAAATGAAAAGGTTGATGCGCCAACCAGAATTTCCAGGTTAACAAATTAAAAAACAAATTTTAGTTCAAACATAGAACATAGAAAAATACAGCGCAGTACAGGCCCTTTGGCCCTCGATGTTGCGCCGATCCAAGCCCACCTAACCTACACTAGCCCACTATCCTCCATATGCCTATCCAATGCCCGTTTAAATGCCCATAAAGAGGGAGAGTCCACCACTGCTACTGGCAGGGCATTCCATGAACTCACGACTCGCTGAGTAAAGAATCTACCCCTAACATCTGTCCTATACCTACTACCCCTTAATTTAAAGCTATGCCCCCTCATAACAGCTGACTCCATTGTTGCCATTGTTAGGAAAACACACAAGTATTGGGCAAAATAACAAAACATTTAAAATACAAATAGAAGGAGCTCATTTCAAATCTGTAAGTCAGCTTGGTATGAGAAAATCCTTTGACAGTCCAGTTTTAATTTTTGCTTTCAAATGGAATATCATG
Source organism: Chiloscyllium plagiosum (assembly GCF_004010195.1). Classification (NCBI taxonomy): domain Eukaryota; kingdom Metazoa; phylum Chordata; class Chondrichthyes; order Orectolobiformes; family Hemiscylliidae; genus Chiloscyllium; species Chiloscyllium plagiosum. The sequence goes on along the minus strand of NC_057712.1, from coordinate 2,933,574 downwards.
TTATTAGAAAAGGCTCAACAGAGAATACAAGATTGAATAGCTACACACAGAGGACTTTAACTGTAAAGAGTCATTATGTAACCAAAAACTTTTCTTTCTTGTCAAGTGGTGACAAAAATTTTTAAGACTTCGGTTGGATTCTCCAAGTCTGAAATAGCTAAAGTTTACTGGTGTACACAAAATTCCTGAACCAGAAATCATTGATTCAAGATGAGGAAAATAAAATTACATTAGCTCTTCAGGTCAAATTTTGTGCCGAGAAGCTTGATATATGTATGTAAAGTTGCAGTTTGAAACCGTGGGAGGTTTGAAGTTGCTGGCATTTGAAAGGGTTCATTTAAAATGATATTGAGGAAAAGCTTTGGAAAGAAAGGGGTTTAATCATTTGTCTTACCCAAAATGAGTTGCTGAGATCTCACAGCAGCAGCCAGATTTTGCACAGATCATAGAGAAGCTCCTGGGAATTGGAAATGTGAAGGGGGAGGCACTTACTTGTGCAGAAAGTAAATTTCACTTTACAATGGTGGGATCAAAATTGGAAAGTAAGTTGGCAGTGGGTGAAAGGTGGTTTGTGACTCCTGACAACAAACAGTGAGAGCCTATTTTTAAACGGATTAGCATGTTACACACACTTGTTAAAACACTTGGTTATCAGATGAAATGCTACCATTGTGATTAAGTTGGCAGTAAATGGGAAACATGCACCTTCAGATTCATGACCAGTTAAAGATGGCATGCAGCAGGTGAGGTAGGCTTGCTGTCAGCTTTGGAATTAGTAGCAGCTGCTTTTCTTGTGTAGGGAATTTTGTTGGACCAAGGAGGCAAGACTAAGCCCATGAGATGGTTGTTTAGGAACTTGGCACATGGCTATCCATGGAAAGGATGTGGAAGGTTGGGGTACGGCTGTTTGTGGCAGGGAGGGTATTCATGGCATAGCCATCTGAAGGATGAAGGACTGGATCAGAGTCATTCAAAGAAGGATGATAGGGAAAGAGGAAAAGAGTTGGATGACACAGAAATTTAATTTCTGTTGAAGGCAGTTCAAGCATGACAGGGGAGATCAAGCATAATTGAGAATAGGTCAAGGGTGATAGAACAACAAGATTGACAGTTGGCAGGTCTGGAGTATTAGGGAGCAGTTCAAGGTTAACAGTTGATCAAGGGTATTGGTGAGGTGGCTTGAAGGTCATAAAAGTCAGGATTGGGGTTTTGAAGGGAGGGTAAGCACTGATGGAGGGAAGGTCAAAGGTGACTGAGAGAGAGGGAGAGACAGACAGACAGAGAGGATAGGGTGATAGCTCCAGCTCCAGGTATAAAAGTCTGGCAAGGAGGAGTGGATGAAGTTCCAAATCCTTCCTTCAGACAGGCAGAATGATACTGCTGGCTTTCATGTGGAAGATACCTGTCTGGACGCTGCTTAAATACAGTGCCTTGCACCTTTGAACATCTTAACTGCAAGGTGATTTGGCACAGCCACCTGATCTGCTTCAGAGCAGAAGCCCTTCTCATTTGTGGTTTCATCATAATGACCCTCATCACCACAACATGATTCTGCCCTGGTATTGTACACATTATCTATTTATCATGAAATAACTGATATGCATCAATATCTGCTTTTCATTCAGATTATCAAAGTGAAAAAAATTATAGCTAGAGCTGAAGCAATTTCCTCAGTGTTGATCATAGCTCGTGCCAGTACAGCAATTACATGCTAACAAAAAGTGTGGCCTAAATAGCCTGAAAATTTTGAGTAGCTACTTATTGTTCCATCTCTGCCATTTTTCTTGTATTTGTCACTGCAATTGCAGTTGCAAAATAATCCTGGAAACAAAAAAATTATAAACATTAATTTGAAAGCTTCAACTTACAAGCAATTTACTGACAATAATTTGATTTCACTTAAAATACTATAATAACAATTGGGTATTATCTACCAGATCCCACCAGACCTAACTAATCTGACACCCTGAAAGCAGAACCCAAGCTAATAGCTAAGAATGCCTCAAGTGGTTCTTGATGCCACCTTTTTGTTTTCAGAAAGAGAGATTGTGCAAAGCTTTAACAATCTACCCAAAATACATGGGTCTCACACTAAATCATAAGTATTGATAGATCTGAATTTTTCACAAGTTCCCTATCAAAAATGGACCAATTAGAAATACTGCAATGTCATCGACAGGATTTTTATTATTACTACGTCAGGGACTGCTATTCATCATCATAATTCATCATCCAAACCCTCAAAGTCCAAACTTGCAGTCATCTTGTGTACCTCTGTAAAATCTCTCCTCAAATCTCTACCACTCTAAGGAGAGCAGCCCTAGTTTCTCTAACTTAGCACCTAAAATCTCCTGTCCTGGGAATATTGTGATAAATCATTTCTGAACCCTCCCAAGATGTGAGGGGTCCAAGTATTTGTTGTGTTGGTTCTTTGCAGGTTTGGAAGGTGCCAAAGGAGCTTTTGGTGAGATGATGCTGTACATCTTGCAAATGGTACACACTGTTGCTACTGTGCATCAGTGGTGGAGGGATTGGATGTTGAATCAAGAAAAGAGGGTGTCAACTGAGCAGGCTGCTTTGTCTTGCCTGCTGTCAAGCTTCTTGAGTTTTTGGAGCTGCATCCATCTGGGCAAGTGGAAGGTGTTCCATCACATTCCTGATATGTACTTTGTAGATGGTAGACATGCTTGGGGGTGACAGGAGGTGAGTTACTGACTGCAGAGTTCCCAGTTTCTGACCTGCTGTGTAGCTACTGCGTGTGTACGGCTAGTCCAATCCAGTTTCTGGTCTATGGTAACCTGCAGGATCGATAGTGGGGAATTTAACAAAGGTAATGCCAGTGTACATCAAGGAACACTGGTTAGTTTCTCCCTTGATGGTGTTAGTTATTGTCTAGCTTTTGTGTGGCATGAATGTTACTTGCTTGGATGTTGTCCATGTCTTGCTTCATTTGGGTAAGGGCTGCTTCAGTATCTGAAGTGCTGTGAATGATGCTGAACATTTTGTGCAATCATTGTGAACCATCCCCACTAATGACCTAATGACAGAGGGAAGGTCATTGATGAAGAAGCTGAAGACTACTGTGCCCAGGGCACTATGCTGTTCACAGCCTGGCATAATGCCTGTGGAAGAGATTACTGATCTCTAGCTGCTGCTGTGCATTAGTGGTAGAGGGGGTGATCCTTTGTGCTGGGTATGATCAATTCTGTCCTTGCTCTGTATCTCTAAGCAGTGTCACCTTCTGTGTCCTTAATAGGACCCATTCCACCTCAGAGCTCCCACTTAATATTCATATATTGGTTGAAGATTTTTCAGAAATCTTTTATGTTAATTGCCATTTACTTACATATTTATTTTTAGTTATACTTTCTTCTTCATTTCCTCTCTCAACCTATTGTATTTCACATCCACAGTACTTATATTAATTCTATGTCAGGGTCTACTATTCATTATCAAGTTCACCAGATTCAGCACCGGAATGGATAAAAATGCCAAACAGATTTGAAAATATCAAAATCCTCAACTAAAAACCAAATCTAGTCCAGAACAAATATCTTATTTTGAAACCTGCTATTACCGAGGTCAATTAGCGATTCCGAAGTTCTTGACATTAATCTGAGGATAATTGTTTCACCTTAGGTTGTCAACTGCTTGTACATTGTTGAGCTGCTTTTGCAATTCTGAAGAGTATAACATCTTAAGCGTGAAGGATAAATCTCAGACCTATGCATAAAATACAGAATCGCTTGTCTTGCTCACAGGCAGTCCGAGACATTTTAGTTAGGTCTGGTGGGAAGTTAGTAAATAATAGCCAAACAGAATCATAACATATTTTAGGTGAAATCAAAGTTATGTCAGTAGGTTGTTTGTAAATTGTAGGCAACAAGTTAATGTTTTTTTCCTATGATTATTTTGCAACTGCAACAAAGTGTGACACTGTTGAATCCAATGACTGGAATATAACAGACATTTGCAAGATTTAAGACTTTTACATATACCAAGCAATCAAAATTAAGAGTAATCTCCTATGATATTGCTTGCAATGAATGGAAGATATACTGAAGATAGATTTACATGAACAGGTGAAACACAGAAAAAACATGCTATACACAGTACTCATATGCACATAGATACACACAATTTAATTACACTGCTATAAGTAGATTATATTTTTAGTTTATAAATACTTGAAAACAAAGCTACAACAGAGCTGTTGATTGAAGAAGTTGACATAGAAATAAATTAAGGGCAGGAATAGACCATTTGACCCTCTAGTCTACTCCACCACTTAATGAGATCAAGACTGATCTGACTGTGACCTGAAAACTACATTCGTGCCAATCCCAGATAACTCTGACTCCCTTATTCATTAAGAATCTATCCACCTCTGCCTGAAGAACATTCAATAATCTGGTCTCATCGCTCTCTGGGGAAGAGGCTTCCAAAACCACTCAATCTCACAAGAGATAAAATTCCTCCTCATTTACATCTTAAAGGAAGGACACTTTATTTTTAAACAGTCCCCTAGTTCCACTCTTTTGCACAAGGGGAAAGATACTTCCAGCATCTGTGCTGGCAAATCCCATCAAGATCTTCTATGTTCCTCTTATTAATCTAAACTTTAATACATTCAGACCCAAACTATTCCTTACAAAGGAGGAGAAAGTGAGGACTGCAGATGCTGGAGATCAGAGCTGAAAATGTGTTGCTGGAAAAGCGCAGCAGGTCAGGCAGCATCCAAGGAACAGAAGAATCGACGTTTCGGGCATAAGCCCTTCTTCAGGAAGAAGGGCTTATGCCCGAAACGTCGATTCTCCTGTTCCTTGGATGCTGCCTGACCTGCTGCGCTTTTCCAGCAACACATTTTCAGCTCTATTCCTTACAAAGTAAACCTCCCATCCCAGGTAGTTATCAATTGAGTAAACTTTCTCTGACTGCTTCTAACACATTTACACTGTTTCTTAAGTAAGGAAATGAAACCCATACACAGTACTCCAGATCTGGTCTCACCAACATTCTACATAACTTCAGCAAATTATCTCTACTTTTATTTTCCATTTCCCCCTCGCAATAAACAACAGAACATTTGCCTTTCCAATCACTTGCTGTACCTGCATAATACCTTTTTATAACTTGTACTAGCTCATGCATATCCTTTTGCACCTCAGACCTCTCAGTTTCTCTTAATTTAAATGATATGCTGCTTTCCTATTTGTATTGCCAAAATGGACAATTTCGCATTTTCCTATTTGCAATATTTTTGCTCACCCACTCAACTTATCTATCCTCCTTTTTAGACTTATTTGCTCTTCACATTTTACTTAAAAAGTACTGAAGACTTGAGCTACAGAACTCCCTGTGTCTCTAACCAAGTTGTTCCAGTACATTTACAACACTGACATCTACTCAACAATGTTGCAAATTGCCCAGGAATGAAAAATGCAGGACAAATCCAATCAATTACTGTCTTATTAGTCTATTCTTGATGATCAGAAAGGTAATGGAAGGGGTCAGTGACAGTGCTGTGAAGTGGCACTTGCAAATGAATAATCTGCTCACTGATGCTTAGTTTGGGTTCTGCTAGGGCCAGGTGACCTTTGAGTTCAGTACAGCATTGATCCAAACATGGACAGAAGAGTGAATGCAAGAGATGAGTGTATTTAACATCAATGCTGCATTTGACTGTGTGTGGAATCAAGGTGCCCCAGGAAAACTGGAGTCAGCAGTCATCTGGGGAAAACACTGCTGGTTGTTGTCATACCTGGCATAAAGGAAGGTGCTGTGGTTGTTGGGGGATCTGTCATCTTCGCCCCAGGATATCATTGCAGGAGTTCCTCGGGGTAGTATCCTCAGCTCAACCATCTTCAGTTGGTTAATCAATGACCCTCTGATCGAGACTGATCTGATTGTGGTCTGAAAACCACATTTGTGTCTCCACCTGAAAACCTCTGACATCCTTTTGTTAATGAAGAGTCTATCCATGTCTGCCTTAGGAACATTAGATCAGAGTGAGGATGTTCTTTTATGATTGCACAATGTGCTATTGCACCATTTGCAACTCCTCAGTGTTATATACAGAAAGATCTGGACAACACCCAGGCCTGGACTGATGAGTAGCATGTAACGTGCGTGCCACACAAGTGTCAGGCAATGACCATCTCCAACCAGGGAGAATCTAACCATCACTCCTTGATGTATAATTGTGTTTAGCAAAGTCAGATTTATTACTAACTGGTAACATCATACAAATAACTTAACTGCAGCACAGCTCAGCTAGCATCATTGGCTTGTATTCAGCAACACCATCGCCAGCCAGGTTCTGCATACTGTCCACAAAATATTTTACTTTCCTTTGAAATTCAAAATACACACACATAATCATCAGTCCTAATGCATCAAGCATGATATAAGCATTTTGCACATGTAGTGTTGCCCTAAGTATTACAGAAAACCAAATAACCATGCAGGAAATAGATGAATCAAAAGAACAACACCAGAAAACAAAATATTTTAAAACTAATCAATTCTGTTCAGGAGTTGTCATTTATGCATTTAATTTATGCATGGTAAAATTCCCAAAACGAAGTAAGTTACTGAATAATGATTATCATAATAACTTGTCCACTTCAATATCCTAAAGCACTTCACATTTGGCATTCAGGTTTGAATATAATGACAAGGCAAACGAAGGGAGCCAGCTGAGATCACTGCCTAAGTAATTCTTTTGAGGGTGTGGAAAAGTGTAGCATGGTGTGGTTTGCAGGATCTATGGCAAATTACTAAACAGACATTTTGCAGATCATAGACATGTATTCAAGTTTGAAGTTCATGATCTGAATAGCTTTCATACACTGAGTTATACTTTAGCTTACATAATGGCATGTTATTTAAGTTAATCAACATGGGTCTACTTGCACTTCACATCAGAATTAAGTAATATTTAATTACAGTAAGTTACATCCATTTATCCAGGCACAATTTGAAAACGAGCAACACATTATCCAGTATCGCTATAATCATTCTTTTCAGTGACCTCACATCATACTGTCCCCAAACACTGGACAGTAGCTAAATAGCTCTGCGATTCAGGAAAGGAAGGAGAGAGCAAACAGGAAATACAGACACCTGACATCAGTAAATGCTAGAATCTATTATAACGTCTTGGTCACTGGGCGTCCAGAAAATTATATTATTGGGCAGAGTCAACACTGTTTTACAAAGGGGAACAATGTTAAATAATTTGTTATTTAATTTTGAGGGTGGAACTAGCAGGGTATGAAAGCAAAAGACAAAGAATGTCTGAATTTTCAAAATAATAATTAAGATGCCACAAGAAGGTTATTTAATGAAAGTTAGGGGTCACAGGATGGGGAGGGGTTATAGATTAACATGGTTTGAGGATTGAGTAATGGACAGAAAACAGGGAGAAAGGAATAAGTGGATCATATTTGGGTGTATCGAGTAGAACAATGATCAATGCTATTTACAATCATTATTAATGACTTTGATATGGATACTAAGTACAACATATCTACGTTACTGCTGATAAAAAGCCAAGTGGAAAATATTTAATTACATAAGCTCGGAAGAGGACATAAAGAGTCCGCAAAGAGATGTAGACAAGAATGCGAGTGGGCAAGATTGCAGCAGATGGAATATAATGTGGAGAAGTTGATCACATTGCAAGGATTGAAGAGAAAAGTAGAGTATTATTATTAAAAATTAGGATTTTGGAAATGTTGATATTCAAAAGAACACAGAAACATATAAAATAAGATCAGGAGTCGACCATTCAAGTCTGTTCTGTCATTCAATGTGATCATGGCTGATCATCAAAACCAGTATCCTCTTCCTGTTTTTTCCCTGTACCCTTTGATCACTTTAGCCTGGGTGTCCTTGTACAAGGATTATGGACATTGATACTATATTTATTTCATCACATGTATCAAGTTCAGGAATATAATCACATGAAATAACCTTTAGAAAAATGAATGTGTGTAAATTCATAAGTTGAACTGAGTACATTGACATTCTATAAATATAAGGGCGAATTCCATGGTCCTTCCCTGTGGAGAGAATCCTGGGAAATTGCAGACATTCAGCCAATGAATTGCCAATGCTATTTCATAGAACGAGAGCAACTCAAAATATCAATATCTGAATAACTTAAACCATGTATTGCTTTTAAGGTTTATGTTTACCCACAAATAAACGACTAACATCAAGGGCAAATGGCTTTCAAAGCTAAATTTCCTTATGTTTTCTCCCAAATTCTGGGACACAGGAAATAGAGGGGGGCAAGACCAGCAATTCCATGTTCAGGCCTTTTTACTCACTGTCAAAATTTCTAGTCCATTTGTGGGAAAGCACACGGTACAATTGTTGAAATTATTGCATCCAAACAAAAGATTGATATCATATGAAGTAATTCCTCCATTTGTCTACTGAGGAACGTGGGTGCCAGAGATATCTGTGTAAGCTACTGTAATGTGAAAATCAGCCCACTGAATAAAAGAAGCAAAGTTTTCTCATCAATTTTATTGCAGTAGCGCACTAATGCCACAGCCATTCAATCTTCTGAGTTTCCTCTGGAGTATTGGAGTTGCAGGTTTAATAATGCAGGCATATTCCAATACATTCAAATACTGATAACTCCAGGCTTTGAGAGAGGCAATCAGGAATACATCCATAATGTGGGTAAAAGTCTACTCAACAGACTTCTAAAGAAATGTTTCATCGGATTGAAAAAGACAAAAGCTGAGTATTTGCATCTCAATTTGATATACTGACTAGCAAGCGCGTAAATATTGTTTAAACATCTGCGCAAGCAGTCTCTTTGTAGAGGATTACTTGGATACGATGTGGTATGTGCTATGATTGAATGCAAATCTAGTTTCCAAATCCAAGTTCATGTGTACTTGGTTGGTTTTCTTGGAGTGCAAGCTCAGACTGGCTTGGGTCACTATTTAGGAAGTGGTGCTTATTTAGCAAACATTTCTCACGGATTTAGAACTGTACAGTTTTTAAGATTTTCTAGTGATTTAACTCAGAATTAGAAAAGGCATTTTTTACAAGTTTAAAAGTTTAAAAGTAAAAAAACAGCCAACGACAGGAACGTGCAGAGACACATTTCATTCAGACTTCATAATAGTTTTTATTATTAATTGTGGAATGAAAATATATGCAACTTTAAAATGTAAACACACTTTAAGAAAAAGGGTTTCGCCTATCCTTTAAGCTTCTCATAGCACTCCCTGGTTGAGCAGGTTGAAAGGTGACCAGTTCCCATACCAGTCCACATTTCTATTCAGAAGTAAGCCAGAAGTGATCAAGAAACATCCACTCTGTGTGGAGGTTTCTATCTCAAAGGTTGATGTCCTTTTGACTGCACTCCTGAAATTGTGAACTCACTGTATTTTACATATAATGAAATTCTCATGCTCTTGACTGAATCATAGAATACGGTATGAAAAATCAAGAGACAAAGTTCAGAAGTATAATTATGGCACAACGGCACAGAAACTGGTACCCAAATACACCTTCACACAGAGTTGCTAAACATGGATTCCAGCCAATGATTCTCTATATGCTGAATTCACAACCTCACCTTGGTGAACAATAAGTTGCACCAAGTTGCTATCAGCAAGAAGGGATCAATGTCAGATCCCAGGAAAAGCAAGGTAGCATGTCTACTAGTTGAAGTTAAGGCTCATGGAAACCAAGGTAAATGAGAAGCAATCACAGTAATCTACTATCTGTTTGATAATTTAGCTTCAGAATAAAGCCGTTGTCTCACGATGTTCTCATTCTCAAGATCCCACAAACGGAGTGATTCTGTTGTTGTCCAGTATGAAATTAGTGCAGTAGCCTCTGACATTGCTGGACCTTCAAGAGGGTATGGTATCCCTTCCTCACTGAGAAGATGGCCTCATATGGCATATCTGGTAAGCTGTTTAACTTGATACAACTGTTCCTCATGGTTATTGGATGCTCATCTTCTTAACTCAACACCTACGCAGGGGTCCTTCAGGCAATTGTGCTTGGCCCCACTCTATTTCTTTTCTTCATCAGTGACTTGGTGGATGTCATCAAAAGTGATGTTCTCTTTGCTGATGAAACAACCCTCTATAGAGTGGTTACCTCCCCACCTGAAAGACAAGCAGCGACTGAATCACTGCAGGAATAGACAGAATTGGACAGTGGGCGGAAAAACGGTGTGTTACCTTCAACGCTGAGTAGATCAAGTCAATTACTCGGACAAGAAAGTCTAATGTAGCCCACCCACCTCTAATCTACAAGACTGTAAACTCAGCTTAGCTCCTTAGGTGGGAAAACTGGCAGATTTGAGTTCCTCAAGAAAGCTCGGCCCTATTTGTCACCAGCAGGAAACCGTTTGTTCTACAAAGCTCATAGCTGCCGAGTGATGGAACATTATTGTCCTATTTGGGAGGCTACAGACAAAATATGTTGCCTGTTGTTGGACCTAGTCTAGTCCAAAGCCATGCAGACCAGGGAAAGAATGAGAATAGCTTAGACCACACTAGAGTCCACCTTTCAGAACATTAGAAGGACGGAGCCAGACTGTCATTCTTCCACCCAGCCTATCCATGACAGCTCAGGCCAAAATTCTGCTTTTAAGCCAGGAACGTAAGATCTGCTGATTTGCCCTCAATATTCTGTATCAATTCAAACAAATTTGCACAGAATACAGCGGCGAAGCTTAACACACCGGTTCTCCTGCCTCTCCAGACAGTGGTCATCTAGAGCTCCATTCCTAATATGCAGAACTTCAAATGTACAAGTAACCATCACTTTTCGAACCAGGTTACAAAAGACTATCTGTCATTCCCGGTCTGGCCATTGGTACCTCAGAATGATTTTCCCACACTGCTCCCCAATGTCAATTTTGTAAGACATCTGTCCTTGCTACAGCTGCACCTGTTTTATGTGTCACCCAATGTATGAAGAAATGAATATTGATAGATCGATAACTCTTCTGAGAGACGGAAGACAACTGGAGGGAGAGTTGTCCAGATTCACCCTCCTGCACAGTCCACTGGTTCTCATGGGAAGGAAGGAAAGACGTATCATTTCCAGTGTTAACATACCTCAAAGAAATGGGGAGAAAAGTTAGCCTTGGGATTAGTGCAGAGTGGGCAGTATTTTGTTGACCATCTGTTATAAATCTCACCTGGTATTCAGTTTTACTGAAGTCAATGGAACTGAATGCCAGGTTGGGCAAATAACAGGCAGCCAATAAAATACCACCCATTTGCACTCCTGCCAAAGATGAGTTTCTACACCACAGTGTGCTTTATTTTGATTTTACATTTTTTAAACAAAAATTAATGCAATTATTATTCTTGAACCAGGTCAACATTATATATGCCAACAAGGAAGACAAAAAAGAGAGACAGTCCTGATCACAGAATGTCAGCTGTGACTTTGGTTAAGTCATATTTTGTTTTATGGGAGGTACAGAAACCCAGTTTGAATGTAGAGGGAAAGCTTTTTGAAAAGTGACCTGGATTAACTCATAATTAAAGTGTCCAAAAGGCACAAAGGTCTTCGGTTTTTGATGTTTGCAGGTCAGAGAGGAAAATGTTTACGTCCAGGATTGATAAGTAAAGATGTTAGGATGGATGAAATGTGCTGGACTATTGCTTGATACCGATGGGGGATAAGGAAGCATTGTAATGAGATTAATGAATGATATAGTGCCCATGATATGGTATATTGTGGATAATCCCTGGTACAAAAGCCTTTCATAGAATCATTGAATTCCTACAGTGTGAAAGCAGGCCATTTGTCCCATTGAGTGCACACCAATTGTCCGAAGAGCATCCCACCCAGACCAAACCCCCACCTACATTTTCCATGACTAACCACCTAGCCTACAAATCCTTGGACACTATGGGCAATTTAGCATGGCCAATCCATCTAATCTGCACATCTTTGGAATTTGGGAAGAAACTGGAGCATCTGGAAGAAACCCATGCAGAGACATGGGGAGCATGTGCAAACTACACATACAGTTGTCCGAGGCTGGAATCGAACCTGGGTCCCTGAATCAGTGAGGCAGCAGTGCTAATCACTGAACCACTCCTTTCTTCACTGCTTTCATATATTCTTAACTTCTTTTGACTTCAGCCCAAGTTTTAACATACAATGTTCTCTAATTTTCCCAGTATCAAAGAGTGAACTTCATTCTAATGGAAGTCTAGGTGCTTTAAACTCAGATAAGATAAATAAGTGAAATGCTCATCAAACTTGGTCTTACTCACTATTTTATAGAAGATTGTGATTTTAATAAATTTATATATAAACCAGGAGCTAAAGATACATTTTTAAAATTTTTGAATGGTTAATGGTGACAACAAGCTTTTGTGATGTTAGTTAAGACATGAGGGCTGAATTCCAGAATAAGTGCTTCTAATGAGGAATTGTGATCCTGGTTGAAAAACCGCAAACTGTAAACTCTGCTTTTTTTTTGTTTAAATAAATAGATGGAAAAATTAAGGGATCCAGTTTTGTTATGAGTGATGCCCTCAGAGAGGTGTCTAATCATGGAATCAGCTCTAATCGTCCTTCAAATATCTATCTCTAGTAAATGGTGACAAAACTGCACCTAAAAATGAATAGCTGATTCTGGCCAGAAAACAAACGATAAGAAGATAACACAGGATATTACTTCTAGTGGCTTCAGCCAGTTTGATCAAGTGAGGATTAAGTACCTTACCACATTCAAACTGCAGTTAATGATTTCCAGCCGAAGGCCATAGTTAATGAAATATTCTCCTCTCATAATGGAGTATTTGGAAACCAAAGTTAATACAGGTAGCAGATTAAAATTATATTACTGTGCATTAAAAAGGTTGCTTTTAATAACCATGGTTGGAAAAACAGGGATTGTCGATTCTTATTTCAGATTGGTTCTAATTGGATATTAATGTGAACTACTAACAGTTCTTTTTCCCTTAACATTCATTCTCACAGTGACAAGAAAATTACAATGTGGCAGAAGTGCATATTGATATTAATCTAAGGATGCTGACACTGGGAATGTAGCACACCTTTCCCTGGAGTAACATATGACTCAAACCAATTAGCTCCTGGTTTGACAACAGTGTTGCATTATACAAAGATAAAGGACAGGAAATTCAAGGGTAAGTATTGTGAATGGTACGCATTAACATCTTTATGTAACTTAGGCTATATATTTCATCAATAAAATAGTAAAGCAAACATGATTGGGTGACACCAGACAAAGAGGTTTGCCTTGGCGCATGTTCATTTCCTATGATTGGTGTCACTGTTTTTTATGTAAGCTTCTCATTATAATTTTAGCGAAAATTCAGCAATTATTGAGAAGATTTATTTTTAAAAGCAAATGATGCACACTGACACCAAAGAATGGCATAAACAAGCAGCCTAGGCAGTGTGAAGAGCTGCAAACAAATTTCAAAGGATCAGATGCATTTCTTCCAATAATTTTAAAGGTTTTTTTTTTGACTTGGAATAACAGAAATTGAAAATTCAACATGATTCCATAGGTTGTAAAAGCATGTTTAAGTACTGTGTTCCACACAGGAGAAATACCTAGGTGCTAGAAATGGGGATTTACAGCAAAGAATAACATGTTTCCATATTCAATGTTGAAAGATGCCAACTGAAGAGACAGGTAACAGAACTGTAAAATACCTACTGACAAAAATATTCCTTAAAGGCATTTTAAAATAGTTTGTTTAGCCTAATTATCTTATATTCTCTTTTGACCATTCACTATGGCTTAACATGATCAAAAATTTAAAACTTTTCCTGGTTGAATGCTGACAAATTGTACTCAATTTGTATAAGATACTATTTTAAAAGCTGAATCTGGTCTTTTTCTTTTTATCTCCAATAGAATCTTTATGGAATAGAGTGAGATGACTTGAAGTGAAATAATTACATTTCTGGTTTGAATTATTTTATAAATTACAGACCATTAAATAGTCTGCTACTTAAGTTTCCTTTTTGTGTAGCAATACAAATACATTAGATGAATTAGCTGTGGTCTCAGCTCTTATTTCTCCTCTCAGCTTGCATACTGTATGGTATTTGATCCAAGCCTCATGAACAAAGGGCAGGAAGCATTTGGTTGAGTTTAATCAAATAGTAATGATGCAAGGCTGAGTGCCTTTAAAGCAGCATCAATAAATAAGATTTTTATTTTTATTTAACTCAGAATAGATTATAATGTGTAGCTGTAAAGTATATAAGACTTTTTAAAACACTGAGTATAAGTCTGTTTCAGAAGGGGACACAACAAAGTGATTATAATCCATTGATGAAAAAATGAGTCTCTAATTTCATACAAAGTTTGACCTCAATCTATTTCAGCAGCATTCACTACCTTTATCAGATCTCTGTTCCTCTAACTGATAACATCTGATTTTGCACAAATGGGCAAGTATACATTAATTCATTGTTATTTGTCAACCGACATGAATATACTTATTGTAATCTCTCAACCACTTTCCTTCACTATGTTGGAAGTGGTGAGAACAGCACAAGAAGATAGTTTGAAAATATGCAGAGCTTATCTGATTTAATATAATGAATGAAAACAGGAAATTTATTCATGTCAGGGAGGAGAAATTCCTGTTCCTTTAGAAGGAAAGTTTGACTCAAAACATCTGCTTTCAAACTGGAAATCCAGATCTAAAACCAGAAGACTAAAAGACATGGGTAACTGTACAGATACTTGCCTTGAAAATATTTTTGATTATAGGGTAATACAGCAATTTAGCACACAAACTGACTAACTAGTAGAAAATCTTCAATGGGCTGGAGAATGGTCATGTGATGCTGTGCAACTAGAATGCTATTAATGAAGATTAAAGCATATATATTCTTTTTAACATACATCACTCACTTTATTGATTGCATGATAGTGATAGTCCAGTTATTACACTAAGCAAGACAGTTAGGGTTGGCAAATATTGTTTAACATTTACTTTTAGATTGAAAAAATAAGAAAAATATTTAATTTTCTTTTGTATTTAAAATAATGGTCTGCAAAGACAGTATGCAGCATCTTCACATATTTTCTAATATATAGGATTCATTGGGATCATGGAACTCTGTAGCCAAGCAGAGTGACAGGTGGGGGTAGTTTTAGTCTAACCTACCTAATAGAAAGCAACAGAATCAGACTGAGTGCCCATGATTCACTCCCTCTAACGTTATAAACTCATTGCATGTAAACAGAAAGTAAAGTTGGTTGAATAGAGTGTATAATTGTGCATTAGTTTTGCACCAAGCAGGGTTAGATTAAAATGACCTTCCTCAGAAACTTTGTTTAGTATCCTCAGCACACTGTGTCTGAAGAAGTAAATTAAGCTGTGTGTATGCTTGATCCAATAGTCTTCAGTCTAATGACTTTCCAATATTTATAAGAGTTATCATTTCCTGCCTGGGATCTCCCAGATGGAGGAAGGAAGAAGCTCAAATACTTTATTAGGTAGCCGTTGAATAGCTATGTGGTATTTCTACAAAGAAAGATTTCCTCATAGCAACCAGAAATAGATAGTATTGGTAGAGAAATAGGCCATGTGCCTTATTATTTTGATGCATTAGAGTGTGTGAACTGTGCCACTTAAAACAGGTAGAAAATTTATAAAATAAAGCTTACAATTTTTATCATTTTAAAACAACCATCTGAATGGCAATAGATTAGCCATTTTGCAAGCTCCCCTTCAATGGTTCATTATTATACAGTGGATAGAAAATTACGTTAAAGATCATTTGCACTAACCTTTGCTGTCCTGCCATGCTCCAGACATGTCTGAAGATCAAGCTTATCATTATACATGGCAACCAATGGTCTAAAAAAGAAAGAACTGTTAGTCGGTTTGGCACAATCAGAATTAAACTTGATTACATTGTACAGATGGGCATAAATTCTAAAACTGTTGACACTTTTCTGATTTCACAGGTCACGAATATTTATCTGAGGTATGGAAAAAGCTTCCTATGTCTTTTTTCTTTGTGCTGGTTGACTTTATCTAACTGCTGGTCTATCAATGCCTCATTTCAAAATTGTCATTCATTTTCAGATTCCTCCATGGTCTCATTCCTTCCCATCTACTTGCTCCTGCTTTAGGCTCGAAGTTCATGTGTTCCTCCAGTTCTAGCCTCTGGTGTATTCTTAATTTTATATGATTTATCATCGGTGATCAGGCTTTCAGCTGGTGTGCCTTAATATCCACGTCTTTGACCAGGCTTTAGGACATCTGCCTTAATAGCACCTTCTGTAATTTGATGTAACCAATGTTTTAGTACTCCATTACTTCATTATTCCTAAGTGCCTTGGGCTTAGGGCTTTTGTTGCATGAAAGGAACTATATAAATGGAACTTTTCATTGCTGTACTTTGTTTCTCTTCAAAAACTTTTCCTTTTAGCCCTTTCTATAAGCTTTAATTTCTGGTCTCCTAATTGATACAATATTAAATTGCGCTGTGTACTGTCTTAGGTCTTTTGCTATAATTAATAGAGCTTCAGATCTGTATATTTACCTTTGAAAATTTTTTTTAAAAAATTTACATCAATGTCGAAATTCCCCTAAAAGAATACAAACCTCAAGGAATGAGGGTAAATGGTTTGTTTTAATGGCCACCCATTCCAGGTAATTTGGTGTTGGGAATTATTGAATGATCACTACCATTGTTTCTACATGAGGAAGGTGTTTGAATCCACGTGAAAGTACTGATACATCTGCCTCGTTTCAGTCAAGCATCAGCTATTTGAATCTAAAACATTTAAAACTAGAAGCATTGATTTGGACAGGTCCCTTGCTCTGTCCACTTTTGAAAGCAATCCAGTGCATGATAACAAGAAATGACCAATGTGCATTCTCAAAACATAATAATGTCTTTCTTAGTCAATTGGTGGAGGCAGTATGTAACTGAGCTAAGGATCCAGGTTCAGTCTCTGCTAAATTCTGAATTAGCACATCTCAGCTACGGAGATGAATCTACATACATATCAGCATAACCAAAATTAATTTTTATTATGCACAATAACTAACTTCAAAAAATATTTTTGATAGAGATACATCATCTTATTGAAGACCCTAAAGCATTCAGCATTTGTTGCACCCAACATTTCACACTAATCCTTCTTTGACTCTATCACATCACAATGACAAGTGCTAACAAGAAAATTTATTTGGGATTCTTCTTCAGGTACCTTCATCCAAATTCTAGTCCCTTTGAGGAATGGTGAGGAAGCAATGGAAGGCTTTTCCAGCTGATCAGCCTGTTTAACTGTGTTATAAACGCTATTTCTTAATCAACCAATCCTGTTGGACATGTGAACCGAGAGATTCTGGCTCAGAGGTTGGGACCCTTCCACAAGCCTTGCCTAGATTTGTTCATTTAGCTGATCCTTCTTTGGAATTTAACCGTACAAAAACCCAACTTCTTCATCTTAACCAAGAACTGATACTTCTGACTTTAATCTCAGTTCAATACTTAACAAAAAAAGAGTCCACTGGTTCAACCACTGCCTTGTTTATGTGAACCAACCCTGAGCTGACATCTGTTGGAACTAGAAAGCTGTAAATCTACAATGAAAACGGAAAATACTGGAAATACTCAACAGGTATGGCAGGGTTTGTGGAGAGAAAAACAGAGTTAACATAATAACATATCTCTCCAGATATTAACAAACCTGCTGAATACTTCCAGCACATTCTGCTGACATCACTGTCTAATTAGATGAAGTCACCTACTAAAAGCTCTATTTTATTCAGTTAGGATCTAATTATTTTATTTTTAAATATGATGACATCTGTTTCCACTGAATTTTACATTTTTATTGTAGCACATTTCCCTCGACATTATTGGTGTCAAAGATCAGGCAGCTGATAAAATTATAAAGTTTCACATGAATTCTTTAACCGACTTTGATTATTCAAATCCCAAATCTATTAAAATGCATTAATAAAGATTCAGTGATGAAAGCTGCTAAATGAAACACAGGGGAACCAAAATTCAATATCTTCAAAAAGAAGTGATGTGGATTAACCTGATTCCTTTCAATCTAGTGACATTGCCAGAGGGATGGTAAAGTGTGTGATTACTGATGTTTGAGGAAATAAGATTGCATGACTAGTCCTACATTAAATGTGACAATAACTAAAAACCCAATCAGTAAGGGCATGTATTGGGCTTTGTTTTAATTTATGATGATGTATTGGTATCTCTCAAAATAACAATATTAATGGTTAAGCCTAACTGCCCTTGAGAAGGTAGTGATAAGCAACTCACTAAACTGCTGAGGTCTATGTTGCATAGGTATTCCATGGTGCTGTTAAGTGGGGACTTCCAAGTTTTTGAAGGAACAGAGATATATTTCTAAATCAGGATAGTTTGTGCCTTGGGGGAGCACCTGAAAGGTGACGGGGATTCCAAGGACTTGCTGCCTTGTTTCTTCTAAGTGGCGAAAGTTGCAATTTTGGAAGGTGGTCTTGAAAATATTTTGGTGAGTTGCTGCCTCAGGTTGAAAGTTTGCTCGCTGAGCTACAAAGGCACATACTGGAATTCCTACAGGCTTGGCATTCAAACCAGAACTCCATCAATAAACACATCGCTTTGGACCCCATTTACCAACCTCTGAGAAAAAGAACTGGAAATGATACCACCCACCGTAACAGACCAAGGCACACAAATAGGAAGCAGGACAGAACACCAACACTTCACTGCAGACTCACTGATTATGTTTTCTAGCATGGTGATGAAAGAGCTGAAAACAAATCTTGCAGCTCAGCGAGCAAACTTTCAACCTGAGGCAGTGACCATCTTCAACAAGAATATAAACATCTGCCCTTGACTATTTGTAAGATGCACTGCAGTGGTGTCTTTGATAGTGTTCAGGAATTCTTGGGTGGAGTGAATGGAATAGTCTGAGGTATTTCAGTTTTCAGTGGAGTTCCTTAGCTAGTCTGTACGTCTGGTTTCATTTTCTGGAGATCTGTCTTGTTAATTTGTCCTGATTTATGTGACACAGTTTTCTAGTTGTGGAGTCTGGTCTATCGCCACCTATTGGTAAGTGCCAGTATCTGCGAGCAGCGAGTTTGCCTTTTCAATGCACTGTATTCTGTTCAGGATGATGGTCATGCGCACTTTGTCTGCAGATAGGATTACAATGTTTCTGTATTTTCTGAGTCCTTGAAGGGCTTTCCTATCTTATGTGCTGAGGATGTTCCCTTCCTTCTTCCTGCTAAGTGTTGATGCAACTGTCTGTCTGATAGACTGCTGGGCTTCTTCTGTGAGTCCGTTGACTTTCAGGATTTATTTTAATGCTGCTAAAAAGTCCTTTCTGCCCACGTCTCCGCAGTTGTAGTTCATCCCTCTTACTAGGACGGCTTTTTCCGTGGCTGTTGACCGTCGGTCCGACAGGTTTTTAATCCAAGCTTCTGAGTAGTCTGTGTTCTTCTTTTGTGTGAACTTGTTTAGTTTTCCCTGTAGGGATCATTTTCTCTGTTTACTGTTCTTTGATACTGATGGCTCGTTCTAGTGTGTCTGTCCATTCATGGTCAGTCGCGTTGGTGTATAAAGTTGTTTGGCGTGAAATTTCCCGACTGTATTTGTGGAGTTGGTAGTGGGCATTATTAATCATTTCTCGCAACATTCTGCAGCCGTTCTGTTCTGCTTTTTTTTGGCTAATGGGGTATTGAGTGGTGGTTTGTATTTAAGACATTTTGGTAGAACCTGTTTCCTGAGGCATTCATGCAGGAATTACAGTTGTTCGCGGGTGGTGCTCAACTGGATGGCATTGGTTTCTCATCTTCGGGCGAGTTTTAGCACATTATGCCCATAGGTGTTTGTGATTTTTAAGAAGATTTGTAGCTCAGGGTGAGGTTCAGGTTGTTAGTTTGCTCACTGAGCTGGAAGGTTTGTGTTTTTTTTTGATGTAACAGCCCTATTCACATCAATTAACATCAATTAATTGACCAAAGAAACAGCGACCGCACTACTAGAGGAACCAAGGACACAAACACCAACTTCATCAGCAAGGACAGCATCCCCAAGCTAGTAGACCTGTGCTCACCACCCACTTCACCTTCAATGACAAGACTTATAAACCAAACAACAGGACACCCATGGAATCATCAATATCAGGCTTCTTAACATTAAAAATCACACAACACCAGGTTATAGTCCAACAGATTTAATTGGAAGCACACTAGCTTTCGGAGCGACGCTCCTTCACCTGATGAAGGAGCGTCGCTCCGAAAGCTAGTGTGCTTCCAATTAAACCTGTTGGACTATAACCTGGTGTTGTGTGATTTTTAACTTTGTACACCCCAGTCCAACACCGGCATCTCCGAATCAAGGCTTCTTAACAGAAGCAGTCATGCAGAGATTCCAATGAAAAGCCCTCTCCATTACCCAACCCAAATTTTGGGTCCGCTACATGGATGACACTTTTGTCATCACAAGACGGAACAAATTAGAGGAAACCACAACATCAACAATATCCTCACTGGCATAAAATTCACAAAAGAGGAAGAAAACAACAACAGACTCCCCTTCCTAGATGTCACAGTGGAACAAACAGTTAATGGAGAGCTTCAGACCAGCATCCACAGGAAAGCAACACACACACAGACCAGATACGTAACTACAGATGCAACCATCCCAACACCCACAAATGGAGTTGCATCAGGACATTATTTAAACGGGCCACAACACACTGCAGCACCCAAGAAACATGGGTGAAAGTGAGGACTGCAGATGCTGGAAATTGGAATTGAGAGTGTGGTGCTGGAATGGAACAGCAAGTCAGGCAGCATCCGAGGAGCAGGATAATTGACGTTTCGGGCAAAAACCCTTCAACAGAAGAAAAATACTTATACAGCATATTCAAGAAGAATGGGTACCCAATAAACACAGTCCACCGATTCCTAAACAACAAACCCAAACAAGCAGACACAACTTGCCCAAAAACTCATACATCAAAGACATCTCTGAAATGACTAGCAGACTACTCCAACCTCTTGGCATCATGGTAGCCCACAAGCCCACCAACACACTGATACAGCAGCTGATTGACCTAAAGGACCCAATACCAACAAGGAGCAAAACGAATGTCATTTACAAAATCCCATGCAAGGACTGTAATAAACCCTACATCAGGCACAGGTAGAAAACTAACCACCAGGATACACAAACACCAATTAGCCAAAAGACATGACCCACTATCACTAGTGTCCTTACACACGGATGAAGAAGGAGACCACTTCGACTGGGACAACACATCCATCCTAGGCCAGACTAAACAGAGACACACACGGGAATTCCTAGAGGCCTGGCATTCAAACCAGAACTCCATCAATAAACACATCGATTTAGACCCCATTTACCAACCTCTGAGAAAAAGAAATGGATAGGTAGGAAGTGGAAAGGGGATTTAAGGCAGAAATTTAGAGAGCTCGGGTGGAAGCATAGAGCTAGGAGAAACAGAGTTGCTGTCTCTGGTTTGTTGTCTGTGCCACGTGCTAGCGAGACGAGGAATATGGAGAGAGAGGAGTTGGACACATGGCTACAGGGATGGTGGAGGAGGGAGGGTTTTGGAATCCTGGATAATTAGGGCCCATTCCAAGGTAGGTAGGACCTCAACAAACAGGATGGTCTTCACCTGAACCAGAGGGGTACCAATATCCTGGGGGGTGGGGGGTGGGAAATGGAATTTGCTAATGCTCTTCGGGTGGGTTTCAACTAATTCAGCAGGAGAATAGGAACCTAGGTAAGTCTGAAATAAGGTTTCAGGGTTGCAAGAGGGCACTGGCAAGTAAAAGGTTGGTTTGAAGTGTGTTTACTTCAATAACAGGAACTTCTGGGATAAGGTGGTTAAACTTGCAGCATGGGTTGGTACCTGGGATTTCAATGTTGTGGCCATTTCCAGACACACAGGGACAGAATTGGTTGTTGCACATTCCGGGATTTAGATGTTTCAGTAATAACAGAGAAGATGGTAAAAGAGAGCGAAGTGTGGCATTGTTAGTCAAGGACAGTATTACGGCTGCAGAAAGGTTGTTTGAGGACTCATCAACTGAGGTTGCATGGGCTGAGATGAGAAACAGGAAACGAGAGGTCACCCTGTTGGGAGTTTTCTATAGGCCTCCGAATAGTTCCAGAGATTTAGCGGAAAGAATAGCAAAGATGATTCTCGATAGGAGTGAGAGTGACAAGGTAGTTCTTATGGGGGACTTCAACTTCCCAAATATTGACTGGAAATACTATAGTTCGAGTACCTTAGGTCAGTTTTTGTCCATTGTGTGCAGGAGGGCTTCCTCACACAGTATGTCGACAGGCCAACAGGGGGAGAGGTCACATTAGATTTAGTACTGGGTATTGAACCCGGCCAGGTGTTAGATTTGGAGGTAGGTGAGCACTTTGGTGATGGTGACCACAATTCAGTTATGTTTACTTTAGCGATGGAAAGGAATAGGTATACACCAGGGGACAAGAGCTACAGCTGGGGGAAAGGCAATTACGGTGCGATTAGAGAAGATTTAGGGGGCGGAAACTGCAGGAGATGGGCACAATAGAAATGTGGAGCTTATTCAAGGAACAGTTACTATATGTCCTTGATTAGTATGTACCTGTCAGGTAGAGAGGAAGTTGTTGAGCGCAGGAACTGTGGTTTACTAAGCAAGTTGAATCTCGTCACGAGGAAGAAGGAGGCTTGTGTTAGGATGAGGTGTAAAGGCTCAGTTAGCGGGCTTGAGAGTTATAAGATAGCCAGGAAAGACCTGAAGAGAGAGGTAAGATAAGTGAGGAGGGGATGTGAGAAGTTGTTGGCTGATAGGATCAGGGAAAACCCTAAATCGCAACATCGAGGGCCAAAGGGCCTGTTCTATGTTCTAAAGCTTTCTGAAGGTATATAAGGGATAAAAGAATGACTGGAGTAAGATTTGGGCCATCAAGGACAGTAGTGGGAAGTAGTGCATGGAGTCAGAGGAGATAGGGAAGTGCTAAATGAATATTTTTGTCAGTATTCACACTAGAAAAAGACAATGTTGTCAAGGAGAATACTGAGATACAGGCTACAAGACAGATGGGATTGAAGTTCGCAAGGTGGAGCTGTTAGAAATTTTTGATAGTGTGAAAGTAAATAAATCCCCTGGGCCAGATGGGATCTATCCTAGGATTCTCTGGGAAGCCAGGGAGGAGATTGCCGAGCCTTTGGCTTTGACCTTTATGTCGTCGTTGTCGACAGGAACAGTACCAGAAGACTGGAGGATAGCAAATGTAGTTCCCTTGTTCAAGAAGGGGAGTAGAGTCAACCTTTGGAGTTATAGACCAGTAAGCCTTACTTTGGTTGTGGGTAAAGTGTTGGAAACGGTTATAAGAGATAGGATTTATAATCATCCCGATAGGAATAAGTCGATTAGGGATAGTCAGAATGGTTTTGTGAAGGTTAGGTCATGCTTCACAAACATTATTGAGTTATTTGAGAAGGTGATCAAACAGGCGTAAAGCCATTGATATGTGTGTATGGATTTCAGTAAGGCATTTGATAAGGTTCCCCATGGTAGGCCACTGCACAAAATACGGAGACATGGGATTGAGGGCAATTTAGCAGTTTGGATCAGAAATTGGTCAGTTGAAAGAAGACAGAGGGTGGTGGTTGATGGAAATGTTCATCCTGGAGTTCAGTTACTAGTGCGAACCGCAAGGATCTGTTTTGGGGCCACTGCTGTTTGTCATTTTTATTTGGATGAGGGCATAGAAGGATGGGTTAGTAAATTTGCGGATGACACTAAGGTTGGATAATGCCAAAGGATGTTGTAGGTTACAGAGAGGCACAGATAAGCTGCAGAGCTGGACTGAGAGGTGGCAAATGGAGTTTAATGCAGAAAAGGTGATTCACTTTGGAAGGAGTAACAGGAATGCAGAGTACTGGGCTAATGGTAAGATTCTTGGTAGTGTAGATGAGCAGAGAGATCTCAGTGTGCATGTACATAGATCCCTCAAAGTTGTCACCCTGGTTGATAAGGCTGTTAAGAAGGCATACGGAATGTTAGCTTTTATTGGTAGAGGGATTGAGTTTCAGAACCGTGAAGTCATGCTGCAGCTGCACAAAACAATGGTGCAGCCGCACTTGGGGTATTTCGTGCAGGATGTGGAAGCTTTGGAAAGGGTTCATAGGAGATTTACCAGGATGTTACCTGGTATGGAGGGATGGTCTTATGAGGAAAGGTTGAGGGACTTGAGGCTAAGAAGGTTGAGAGGCACTTAATTGAAACATACAAGATAATCAGAGGGTTAGATCGGGTGGACAGTAAGAGCCTTTTTCCTCGGATGGTGATGGCTAGCACGAGGGGGCATAGCTCCAAATTGAGGGGTGATAGATATAGGACAGATGTCAGAGGTAGTTTCTTTACTCAGAAAGTAGTAGAGGCATGGAACGCACTGCCTGCAACAGGTGTAGACTTGCCAACTTTAAGGGCATTTAAATGGCCATTGGATACAGACTTGGACGAGAATGGAATAGTGTCGGTTCAATTTCACAGGGTGGCGCAACATCGAGGTCCGAAGGGCCTGTATTGCGCTGTAATGTTCTATAAATTATATCACCCACCTTAAGAGACCAAGACACACAAATCGAAAGTGGGACAGAACAGAACACCAGCGCTTCAGCGATGATGTTACCTGGCATGGTGACAAAACTGAAAACAAACCTTCCAGTTCAGCGAGCAAACTTACAACCTGTACCTCAACCTGAGCTAGAAATCTTCTCAAAAGTTACAAATGGTCATTGCTTGCTGCTTATGTGGTGCAATTGTGATTTGTCACTTATCAACCCAAGTCTGAATAGTGTCCAGGTGTTGCTGCATGTGGATACAGATTGCTTCATTATCTGATTTATTGTAGTCACGTTTACCTAAGTACAGTGAAAAGCTTTGTTTGTGAGCAGTACAGGCAAAACATAGTACGTAAGGACATACAGATCACAGGGTGCTTAGACAGAGTGATGTGTACAGGTTACACTGGGGTAAAAACAATGACTGCAGATGCTGGAAACCAGATTTTGGATTAGTGGTGCTGGAAGAGCACAGCAGTTCAGGCAGCATCCAAGGAGATTTCGAAGCTCCTTAGATGCTGCCTGAACTGCTGTGCTCTTCCAGCACCACTAATCCAAAATACAGGAAGTAGGCAAAGCAAGATCAACATTAACAAGATTAACATTATTTGAAGTTAGAGAGTCCATTCATCAGTCTAATAATGGCCAGGAAGCAGCTGTTCCAGGATCTGATGGTGCATCTGTTCACGCTCTGTATCTTCTGCCTGGTGGAAAAGATTGTAGAAGAGCATTATGGGATGGGAGGGGCGATTTATGATGTTGGCAGCCTTTCCAAGGCACCGAGAATTTGAAATGGAGTCCATGGATGGGAGATTGGCTTCCGTGATGGTCTGGGCTGTGCACACAACTTTCTGTAGTTTGTTACAGTTCTGGGCAGAGCAGTTCCCATACCAAGCCATTATGCACCCGGACAGATGTTTTTGAAAGTGCATCTGTAAAAGTTGGTGAGGGTCCTTATGGACTGGTCCAATTTCCTGAGCTGCCTGAGGAAGAAAAGGCTTTGCTGTGCCTTCTTGACCATTGCATCTATGTGAGAAGTCCAGGACAGGTTATCAGTTATTGTCACTCCGAGGAACTTGATGCTGTCCACCCTGTCAACCTCAGTTCTGTTAATGCAGATGGAGGCGTGTTCTCCTTTCTTTCTGAAGTCAATGGTCAGTTCTTTTGTTTTATTGACATTGAGAGAGAGGTTGCTCTTGTTGCACCATGACCCCAAGCCCCCTATCTCCTTCCTATATTCTGATTCATCGTTGTTAGATATCCCTCCTACCATGGTGGTGTCATCAGCAAATGTGCAGACAGCATTCGGTTTAGAATTTGGCTACACAGTCATGGATGTACAGGGAGTACAGTAGGGGATGCTTAGACAGCATCCTTGGGGGACTCCAGTGTTGAGGGTTATTGTGGAGGAGGTGCAATTGTCTACCTTCACTGATTGCAGTCTGTGGGTCAGGAAGCTGAGGATCCAGATGCAGAGGGTGGAGCCAAGACCAAGGGCACCGAGGTCAGTCTGGAGGGGTTAATGGTATCTGAGGTTTTGGTGAAAGGAGGATACAGCTGAAGATCATTTGCCGTAGGATATTGCCAAGACGCCTGGAGCTCAAATGGTGTAGGTAGTGTCCCTATCTTTGAGACAGGAGATCCAGGTTCATGTCCAATCTGCTTCAGGGCTGTATAATACCATCTCTGCCAGGTGGTCTGGTGGGGGCTCTTGTGGCTCATGGCGGTAACCCTATCTCTGAGGAAAGAGTCCTGGGTTCAAGATCAACCTACTCCAGAAGTGTATAAGAATATTACTGAGCAGGCTGATTAGAAAATATCTGCCTGGAGGTCAGGATTCAAGTCCCATCTATCACACATGTGTTTTATAAACATCTGAACAGGTTGATTTTAAATAAAATAATCTATCCTGAGAGTCTTAGGGGGTTTTGTGGTACAGTGTCAGTGTCCCTACCTCAGAACCGGGAGGCCTGGGTTCATGTTCCATAAACCCAGGGAAGTGTCATAGCACATCTCAACATGTTGATTTAAAAACATCTCCACTGAGAATCTCCTGGTTGTTGCCTACTCCCTTCTTCATTCCTCTCCTTTCTGTGCACGTGACAGCGCTTATGTTTAGATTGTGCCAGGTGCAGAAGACCCTGATGAACTGGGACACATGCTGTTGAGAAGATCCCAGCTTCTGGACATTCAAGGTGACAGCATGGCCTCTGCCTATGGGCTGTCAATCAGACTTCTGTGTCAGGGGGTAATTGAACACGATTAGGGTTAGGGTTACCCGGGTATGTTTAAGGTTGAGACAAAGAGATTTTGATCAGTCAGGGAATCAAGGATAATGGAGAAAGGGCAGGAAGGTAGTTGTAACGAATATCAGATCAGCCATGATCCGACTGAATGGCAGAGCAGACACAGGTTGAATGGCTTACAACTGTTCCTATCTGTTGTGGTCTTAACCTCCGCTTTCTCATGGTCCCTGAAATACCGATTATGCATTGGATTAAGTCAGAATAAGCGCACCAGATTTAGTGCTACGATAGAAGGAATTAACCTATATATGACATACTGTGTATATGACACACCATCCACACATTCAAGGAATGAATGATTGGAGAATGGCTAATGTTGTGCCTTTGTTGAGGAAGGGATATAAGGAGAAACCTGGGAACTACAGACCTGTGAGTCTGACTTCAGTGGTGGATTAGCTATTGCAAGTAATTCTGAAAGAGGAATCTACACAGACTTGGAGAGGCAAGGAATCATGTCTCTCAAACTTGAGTTTTCGGAAGAAGTAACAAAGAGGATTGATGAAGGAAGAGCGGTAAACGTGATCTATATGGACTTCAGTAAGGTGTTCAACAAGGTTTCCCATGGGAGACTGATTAGCAAGGTTAGATCTCACGGAATACAGGGAGAACTAGCCATTTGGATACAGTACTGGCTCAAAGGTAGAAGACAGAGGGTGATGGTGGAGGGTTGTTTTTCAGACTGGAGGCCTGTGACCAATGGAGTGCCACAAGGATCGGTGCTGGGTCCTCTAAGTTTTGTCATTTACATAAATGATTTGGATGCGAGCATAAGAGGTACAGTTAGTAAGTTTGCAAATGACACCAAAATTCGAGGTGTAGTGGTCAGCGAAGAGGGTTATCTCAGATTACAACAGGATCTTGACCAAATGGGCCACTGGGCTGAGAAGTGGCAGATGGAGTTTAATTCAGATAAATGCGAGGAGCTGCATTTTGGGAAAGCAAATCTTAGCAGGACTTATACGCTGAATGGTAAGGTCCTAGGGAGTGTTGCTGAACAAAGAGACCTTGGAGTGCAGGTGTTCATAGCTCCTTGAAAGTGAAGTCACAGGTAGATAGGATAGTGAAGAAGGCGCTTGGTATGCTTTCCTTTATCGGTTAGAGTATTGCGGCTGTACAGGACATTGGTTATGCCACTGTTGGAATATTGCGTGCAATTCTGGTCTCCTTCCTATTGGAAAGATGTTGTGAAACTTGAAAGGGTTCAGAAAAGATTTACAAGGATGTTGGGAGTTTAATTCAGATAAATGCGAGGAGCTGCATTTTGGGAAAGCAAATCTTAGCAGGACTTATACGCTGAATGGTAAGGTCCTAGGGAGTGTTGCTGAACAAAGAGACCTTGGAGTGCAGGTGTTCATAGCTCCTTGAAAGTGAAGTCACAGGTAGATAGGATAGTGAAGAAGGCGCTTGGTATGCTTTCCTTTATCGGTTAGAGTATTGCGGCTGTACAGGACATTGGTTATGCCACTGTTGGAATATTGCGTGCAATTCTGGTCTCCTTCCTATTGGAAAGATGTTGTGAAACTTGAAAGGGTTCAGAAATGACTTACAAGGATGTTGCCAGGGTTGGAGGATCTGAGCTATAGGGAGAGGCTTAACAGGCTGGGGCTGTTTTCCCTGGAGCGTCGGAGGCTGAGGAGTGACCTTATAGAGGTTTACAAAATTATGAGGGGCACGGATAGGGTAAATAGGCAAAATCTTTTCCCTGGGGTCGGGGAGTCCAAAACTAAAGGGCATAGGTTTCGGGTGAGAGGGGAAAGATATAAAAGAGACCTACGGGGCAACTATTTCACACAAAGTATGGTACATGTATGGAATGAGTTGCCAGAGGAAGTGGTGGAGGCTGGTACAATTGCATTATTTAAGAGGCATTTGGATGGGAATATGAATAGGAAGGGTTTGGAGGGATATGAGCCGGGTGCTGGCAGGTAGGACGAGATTGGGTTGGGATATCTGATCGGATATCTGGTTGGACTGAAGGGTCTGTTTCCATGCTGTACATCTCTATGACTGATTAGGGATAATCAGCATGATCTTGTGTGAGGGAAATCATGTCTCTCAAATTTGATTGAGTTTCTTGAGGAAGTAAACAAAAGATTCTGGATGTAGGTTTACTCGCTGAGTCAGAAGGTTCATTTCCAGACACTTCGTCACCCTACTAGGTAACATCTTCAGTGGGCCTCAGGCAAAGCACTGCTGATAATTCCTGCTTTCTATTTATGTGTTTACGTTTCTTTGGGTTGGTGATGTCATTCCTGTTCTTTTTCTCAGGGGGTGATAGATGGGATCTCACTCGATGTGTTTGTTGATAAGAGTTCCGGCTGGAATGCCATGCTTCTAGGAATTCTCATGCGTGTCTCCGTTTGGCTTGTCCTCGGATGGATGTGTTGTCCCAGTCGAAGTGGTGTCCTTCCTCATCTGTATGTAAGGATACTAGTGAGAGAGGGTCATGTTGTTTTGTGGCTAGTTGATGTTCATGTATCCTGGTGGCTAGTTTTCTGCCTGTTTGTCCAATATAGTGTTTGTTACAGTTCTTGCACGGTATTTTGCGAATGACATTAGTTTTATTTGTTGTTTATATAGGGTCTTTCAAGTTTGTTAGCTGCTGTTTGACTGTGTTGGTTGGTTTGTTGGCTACCATGATACCAAGAGGTCTGAGTAGTCTGGCAGTCATTTCTGAGATGTCTTTGATGTAGGGGAGAGTGGCTAGGGTTTCTGGATGTATTTTGTCTGCTTGAGTTTGTTGCTAAGAAATTGGCTGACTGTGTCCATTGGGTATCCATTCTTTTTAAATACACTGTATAAGTGATTTTCCTCTGCTCTGCGTAGTTCTTCTGTGCTGCAATGTGTGGTGGCTCGTTGAAATAATGTTCAGATGCAGCTTCGTTTGTGGGTGTTGGGATGATTGCTTCTGTAGTTCAGTATTTGGTCTGTATGTGTGGTTTTCCTGTAGACGCTGGTTTGAAGTTCCCCATTGGCTGTTTGCTCTACTATGACATCTAGAAATGGCAGTTTGTTGTTGTTTTCCTCCTCTTTAGTGAACTTTATGCCAGTAAGGGTATTATTGATGGTCTTGAAGCTTTCCTCTAATTTGTTTTGTTTAATGACGACAAAGGTGTCATCCACGTAGTGGACCCAAAGTTTGGGTTGGATGGTTGGCAGAGCTGTTTCTTCGAGTCTCTGCATTACTGCTTCTGCTAAGAATCCTGATATTGGAGATCCCATGGGTGTTCCATTGGTTTGTCTGTAGGTTTTATTGTTGAAGGAGTTTGGGTTGGATGGTTGGCAGAGCTGTTTCTTCGAGTCTCTGCATTACTGCCTCTGCTAAGAATCCTGATATTGGAGATCCCATGGGTGTTCCATTGGTTTGTCTGTAGGTTTTTTTGTTGAAGGTGAAGTGTGTGGTCAGGCATAGGTCCACTAGCTTGACGATGTTGTCCTTGCTGATGAAGTTAGTGGTGTTTGGTGTATGTGTCTTTAGGTCTTCTAATAGTGCAGTCAATGTTTTCTTGGCCAGGTTAATGTTGATTGATGTAAACAAGCTGGTGGGGTGGGAGGGTAAAATGAGGAAACTGCTAAAGGCAGGAGAGGGTCCCAAGGCAGAAGATGTGGTGTTCTTCCTCCAGGCGTCAAATGGTTAGGGTTTGGTGATGGAAGCGGCCCAGGACCTGCATGTCCTTGACGGAGAGGGAGGGGGAG
This sequence comes from Chiloscyllium plagiosum, assembly GCF_004010195.1. NCBI lineage: Eukaryota > Metazoa > Chordata > Chondrichthyes > Orectolobiformes > Hemiscylliidae > Chiloscyllium > Chiloscyllium plagiosum. The sequence goes on along the minus strand of NC_057712.1, from coordinate 2,902,932 downwards.
TTGAAGTGTTATGTGGATTTCACGTTTCCTCATTTCCCCTCCCCCTACCTTATCCGAGATCCAACCTTCCAACTTGGCACCGCCTCATAACCTGTCCATCTCCCATCCCACCTATCCACTTCATCCTCCTCTCTGACCTATCACCATTACCCCCACCTTCATCTACCTATCGCACTCTCAGCCTTCTTCCCCCCAGCCTCACCCCCGTCCTATTTATCTCTCCACTCCCTCAGCTCAGTCTCATTCCTGATGAAGGGGTTTTCCCCCGATTGTTGATGCTCCTATTCCTCAGATGCTGCTGGGCTTTTCCAGCACCGTACTCTCAACTGTGATCTCAAGCAAGCAGTCTTCACTTTCTCTTACATGGACTTTAGTAAAGCCTTCGACAAGGTTCTACATGGTAGGAAAATTAGTGAAGTTAGATGACATGGGATGCAAATTAGACTTAATTGCAAGAGACAAAGTGTGATGGTGTAGGGATGTATTTCGGACTGGAGGCCTGTGAAGTGGTGTTGCACCGACATTGGTTCTGGGTCCATTTTTATTTGTCATTTATATAAATGATTTAGATGAGAATATCGAAAGCATGGTTAGTAAGTTTGCAGACGACACCAAGATTGGTGGTACAGTGGACAGTGAAGAAGATTATCTAAGATTACAAAGAGATCTTGATCAATTGGGTCAATGGATTGAAGAGTGGCAGATGGAGTTTAACCTGGATAAATGTGAGGAATTGTATTTTGGTAAAACAAAGGCAAGGCTTATAAAATTAAAAGTAGAGGCTTGTATAGTGTCGTAGAGGACACAGATGCAGGGGTTCTTTGAAGTTTGCATCACAAATAGATAGGGTGGTTAAGAAGGTGTTTAGCATTCTTGCCTTCATTGCTGAGTCCTTTATAGGAGTTGGGACGTTATGTTCAGGTCATACAGGATGTTGGTGAGGCCTCTTCTGGAGTACTATGTCCAATTCTGATCTCCCTGTTATTGGAAGGATATTATGAATCGGAAAGGATTCTGAAGAGATTTGCTGCGAATGGAGGGTTTGGGTTATAAGGAGAGGTTGGATAGGCTGGGACTTCTTTCAGAGGAGCGTAGGAGGTTGAGAGGTGACTTTATAGAGATTGATAAAATAATGAGGGGTAGAGATAAAGGATGAACGGTTGGTGCCTTTTCCCTCAGAAGACTGGGGGCATATTTTTAAGGTGAGAGGATAAATTTTAAGAAGATGAGGGGCAATTTTTTTGACAGAGAGTAGTTCATGTGTGGAAGGAAATTCCAGAGGAAGTGGCGGATGTGGGTATAATTACAATGTTTAAAAATAATTTTGCCGTTCACCTTTATCTCTCTCCTCATTGGCCCCAACTGCTCAGTGGCCCTAACTTCGATGGTCATGAAGTGCTTTGAAAGACTGGTCATGGCATTAATCAACTCCAGCCTCTCGCTACTCTTGACCCACTCCAATTTGCCTATCGGACCAACAGATCCATGTCAGATGCCATATCACTTGCCCTTCACTCCTCCCGAGAACATCTTGACACCAAGAACAGCTATGTAAGAATCCTACTCATTGACTACAGTTCAGCCTTCAACACTATTGTCCCCTCGAGACTGATTACTAAACTTAGTGATCTCGGACTAAGCCCCACTCTTTGCAACTGGATCCTCAGTTTCCTGACCCACAGGCCACAATCAGTGAAGACTGGGGACAATATTTCATCCTCACTAACACTCAACAACCCCCCAGTGATGCGTACTCAGTCCCCTACTATACTCACTGTATACCCACAACTGCGTTGCCAAATACCAGACTAATGCCATTTTACAAGTTCATGGATGACCCCACCATAGTCGGTCGAATCTCAGATGGTGACGAAAGAGATTACAGATGGGAGATGGAAGACCTGGAAAAATGGTGCACTGAGAATAACATAGCTCTCAATGCTGATACAACCAAGGAACTCATTATTAACTTTCGGCGGTATGTTACTCATGCCCCCCCCCCCCGACACATTAACAGCGCAGAGGTGGAACAAGTGGAGAGTGTCAAGCTCCTGGTAGTGGTCATCCACAACAAGATTTCTTGGACTCTTCATGTGGACGCACTGGTTACAAAGGCACAACATCTCTTCTTCCTCAGGCAGCTGAGGAAATTTGACATGACAGCAGTACCTGTGCTAACTTTTATAGATGCATCACTGAGAGCATTCTGTCTGGATGTATCATTACCTGGTATGGCAGCTGTACCATTCAAGATCGGAGACGGTTACAGAGAGTGGTGAACTCGGCCCAGACAATCACAAAGGCCAACCTCCCATCTATAGAATCTATCTACCAGGCTCGCTGTCAAGGAAAGGCCGCCAGCATTCTCAAAGATCCATCCCACCCTGGCAATGTTTTTCTATAGCCTCTACCATCGGGCAGAACATACAGAAGCCTGAACACACGCACCAGCCGGTTTCACAACAGTTTCTACCCTGCTGTTGTTAGAATACTGAATGGACTCAGAAACTCTTAACATTTGTCTGTACCTGTGTTTTTGTTTTTGCTGCTGTTGACCTATTATTTACTATCTATGCTACTTAACTCTGTGATCTGCCTGTGCTGCTTGCAAGACAAAGCTTTTCGCTGTGCCTCGGTACACGTGACAATAAATTCAATTCAATTCATTTAGGTAAGTACATGAATAAGAAATGTTTGGAGGGATTTGGTGAAATGCAGGCTGATGGGATTGGTTTTGTTTGGGATTATGGTTGTACTGAAGGGTCTATTTCTATGCTGTATGATGATATGACTCTTAGTGGAATCATTTCTGGGCAATAGTAGCTCTCAGAATTTAGAGCTGGTTATGTGTCTAATCAATGACACACTGGGGGTACTTGCCTTCCTATCAGATGCAAAAATACATTCCACCTGCATCTCTCTCTGGATAAATGCACTTTCTTTTCTATACATACAGGGTGTCAGTCAACTGTCTTATACAACACTGGACGGTGAACAGTAAGATGATGAAGCTGTCCTTTTGAAGGAGGCTGACATTGAATATTTTAGAATGTGACTTTTTAAAAAATGTTCTTTTAACTTAGAACAACCCAGAAAGTAATGGCTCAAAAATAGGAGACAGAGTGTGATGGTTGAGGGTTTTCAGATTGGAGGCCTGTGACCAGTGGTGTGCTGCAAGCATCGGTGATGGGCCTACTGCTGTTTGTCATTTATATAAATGATATGGATGTGAATACAGAAGGTATGGTCGGTAAGGTTGGAGATGGTACCAAAATTAATGGTGTAGTGAACAGTGAAGGAGGTTATGTTGGAGGACAACATGATCTTGATCAGATGGGCCGAGGAGTGGCTGTTGGAGTTCACTTTAGAACTGTGAGGTGTGACATTTGGAAAGGCAAATCAGGGCAGAACCTATACGCTTAATGATAAGGTCCTGAGGAGTGTTGCTCAACAAAGAGACCTTGGGGTGCAGGTTCACAGTGGAGTCATAGGTTGACAGGGTGGTAAAGGCAGCATTTGGCATGCTTGCCTTTATTGGTCAGTGCATTGAGTGTAGGAGTTGGGAGGTCATACTGTGGCTGTACAGGACAGTTGTTAGGCCACTTTTGGAATACTGCATTCAATTCTGGTCTCCCTGGTATAGGAAAGTTGTTGTTAAACCTGAAAGTGTGCAAAAAAGATTTACAAGGATGTTGCTGGGGTTGAAGAGTTTGAGCTATAGGGAGAGGTTTACTAGACTGGGGCTTTTTTCCTTGGGTCCTCAGAGGCTGAGGGGTCAGCTTATAGAGGTTTACAAAATCATGATGGAGATGGATAGGCTGAATAGCCAAGGTCTTTTTCTCAGGGTGGGGGAGTCTCCAAAACTAGAGAGCATAGGGTTAAGGTGAGAGGAGAAAGATTTAAAAGGAACCTGGGTGGGGGTCAACATTTTCATGCAGAGGGTGGTGTGTGTAAGGAATGAGCTGGCAGAGAAGGTGGTGGAGGCTGGTACGGTTACAACATTTAAAATACATCTGGATGGGTATATGAAGGGTTAGAGGGATATGGGCCAAATGCAGGCAAATGGGACAAGAATAATTTAGGATATTGGGCCAGCGTGGATGAGTTGAACTGAGGGGGTCTGTTTCCATGCCGTACAGCTCTATGACTCTAATGTATAATTCCAATTCCTAGTAAACTCCTCCGTTCCAAAGACTGTCAAAACAACTTCAGGTTGCAATAAGGATGGGTGAAAAACTCAAATAGGAAACATCGCAGTGTCAGGAGTCAGTTTTTAAGCATCTTTGTCACAAAATTGTTGCTGAGACACAAAGAAGAAAGGACTGCTGTTGTGGAAGAGTAAGAAAAATGTTTTGTATTAATAACCAAGCAAAATGGCTTTGTTATAAAGCTACAAATTAATGCTTTAGGTGCAGGTCCAGATTCTTTTTAAATGAGTTGAGGGTTTCTATCTAAACCACTAACCTCAGCAGTTAATTCCAGACACAGTACCCCCCACCATCCCTGGGTTGGTGAAAATACTTTTCCTTATGTCCCTTTCCATTCTTCTACCAAACAACTTAAATCAGTGACCCCGCCCAGCGACCTCTCTGCTAAAGGAATAGGACTAAAATAAATCAATTTATTGTTTATGAAAGAAAACTAGCTGATGGAGCGGTCTTTTTTAGTCAACTAGAAAAGATAAATATGATGTGGTCAATCGTTTATTTTAAAGGCTCTATGCAATTACTATGTTACATAGACACACAGAAAATAGGAGCAGGTGTACGCCATTTGGCCCTTCAAGCCTTGCTTCACATTCATTATGACCATGGCTGATCACCCAATTCAATAGCCTGTTCCTGCTTTCTGCCTGTAACCTGTGATTCCTTGAGCCCCACATGCTACATCCACATTTTCCCTGAAAATATACAGTGTTTTGGCCTCGTCTGCTTTTGGTGGTAGTGGATTCCACAGGCTCAGCACTCTCTGATTGCAAAATTGTGAGTGGAACTCAATTATTCAAAAAAGGGAGACAGAAGGCTAGAAATTACAGGCCAGTGGAATAAGAATGGGAATTTGTTTGAATTGGGAGAGTGTTATGAAGGTGTAAGGGGTACTGTAACTTTACGAAAATTAAAAACTAGCAAAGACTTAGAGAGACGGAGAGAGAAAGAGAGAGAAAGTTCTTAGCTGAGCAAAGAGAGAGAGTATTTGAACTTGAAGTTGCAAGTTAGTCAATAAAGTCAAGTAAACAATTTGGAGATTAAAAAAGGTAGTGATATATATATAAATACATCAAAACTCTGCCACATTTTGATGAGAAAGATGTTGAAGCCTTCTTTATTTCATTTGAAAAAATGGCGAGGCAGATGGAGTGGTCCGAGGATTTATGGGTAATGTTAGTTCAGACTAAACTGGTCAGCAGAGTTGTGAGGTATTTGCCATGCTGTCAGATGAAGGAATCAAGAGATTATGAAGAGGTTAAACAGGCTAGTTTAAGTGCTTATGAACTGGTACCATAAGCATATAGACAGCGGTTCAGAAACATAAAGGAGGAACCAGGTCAGACTTATGTTGAGCTCAAAAGAATTAAACATAGTCATTTTGTGCTTTAAAAATAGATAAGACCTTTGAGCCCTAGGAGAGATTATTCTGTTGGAGGAATTTTAAAATTCACTTCCAGAGATGGTAAGAATTGACATGGAGGAACAGAAGTTCAGGAAGTGAGAAGGGCAGCAGAGTTAGCAGATGAATAATGTTGTTGCATAAGGTAAGCTTCCGACTAGAATTTCGTCCTGTGAGGGGTAGAAATTGGGAGAAGGGGAGATCCTGCATTGTGAAACCAAGAGTAGAGAACACTGCTAAGAATTTACCACAGGATAAAAAAGAAGCCCAAGAGGGTGGAAAGGAGGTGAAAGTCCTCAGCTGTTTCCACTGTGGTAGAGTGGGACATGTAAAGTCACATTGTTGGTCATTACAGACAGGCTCTGTGGGAAAAGATGTGATAAAAGAAACAAAGCCAGTGGCATTACTGAAAGGAGAAAAGGAGACCCTAAGAACAGCTGAGGAGCTGCAGCAGAATGCAGTTAGTACCTGATCTCTGCAAAGAATTTGCTTCTGTGGGTAAAGTTTACTCAGAAGGAATGGGGGAGAAACACAAGAAGTTATAATTTTCAGAGATAGAGGATCTAACCAGTCGCTGATAGTAAGGGATGAGCGAATACGCAATCTTTCTGATCTGTTACCCGAGAGTGTGGTTATATGTGGGATGGACGGATAGAAATTTAGCGTTCCCTATGTAAGATCAGGTTGGAGTGCCAACTCAAGACTGGGCAAGTTACAATGGGAGTGATTGAGAGTGTCAGTTCCAGGAATTCAGTTTGTTCTTGGGAATGATTTAGCAGGATCCAAGGTGGGAGTGACACCCCTTGTTGTGGAGAATCCCAAGGAAGACCAAGAAACTAAGGAGTTAAAACAGAAATATCCAGTTATTTTCCCAGACTGTGTGGTAACCAGATCCCATTATCAGAAGTTACAGCATGAAGCGGAAAGTAAAGAGAAAGTTGAAGGAATTGAGGTCCAGTTAACGGACACACTATTTTATGTAAAAATGCAGGAATATCCTCTAAACAGGCAGAGGGGCAGACAGAAGTGTTTATTCCTGAAATGCTAAGGGATTTGAAACAGCAAGGCAAGATGATAGAAGATATATATGTGGATGCATACTCTGAAAAGGAGGCAGAGAATATTTCGGAGTGTTTTTATCTGAAAGATAAAATCCTTAGGCAGAAATGGAGAATACGGTAGGATCGTGCAGAGGAGAAACGGGCCGAAGTGCACCAGATTGTGTTGCCGGTAGCAGACAGACAGGTGTTATGGGTAGTACATGAACAACCTGTAGGAGGTCACCCAGGGGTATGAAAGACTCAAGCTAAGGTACAAAAGCATTTATATTGGCCTGGAATGCACAAGGATGTGGTTAACTTTTGCCGTATGTGTCACACATGCCAAATGGTAGGTAAGCCACAGGCAGTAATAAAACCAGCCCCTTTGTTGCCAATTCCTACATCTGAAGAACCTTTCACATGGGTTTTAATTGATTGTGTAGGTCCTCTCCCGAGAACTAAAGTGGGAACCAGTACTTGTTAACCATTATGGATGTGTCTACCAGATTGCCGGAGGCAATTCCGTTATGGAGTATCAAGGCAAAAAGGGTGGTAGAGGAGTTAGTAACTTTCTTTACACTGTATGGGCTACCCAGAGAGATTCAGTCAGACCAAGGGTCAACTTTCACTGTTAGGCTGTTTAAGGAGGTTATGGATAGCTTAGGTATAGAGCACTTTAAATCCAGTGTATATCATCCTGAATCCCAGGGAGCTTTAGAAAGGTGGCATCAGACCCTGAAGACCATGTTGAGAGCGTACAGTCAGGATTACCCGAATGATTGGGATAAAGGCATCCCATTTGTATTGTTTGCCATTAGAAATGCCCCCCAAAAAATCTACTTAGTTCACTCCCTTTGAGTTAATATTCGGGCAGGAAGTGAGAGGCCCTTTGAAATTAATTAAAGAAAAATTGACAGGACTAAAGTCAGAGATCTCACAATTAGATTACATATCAGAGGTGAGGGAGAGACTAAACCGAGTAGGTGAGTTAGCTAAACAGCATCTAAGGAGGGCACAGTATAGAATGAAGCAGGTGGCAGATAAAAGCTCTGAGACTCAGACGTTTTCCCAAGGGGATGACGTGTTAGTACTGTTACCAGTGATAGGAGCTCCCTTCAAAGCCAGGTTTAGTGATCCCTATCAAACTGAGAAAAAAATTGAGTCAGGTGAACTATCTAGTAAAGATGCCAGATAGAAAAAAAAAGTTTTAAGGAATGTCATGTGAACATGTTGAAACCGTATTATACCAGAGAGAAAGAACTGGAGAAACAGGTGTTAGTTACTGCCCCGCAGAGTGAGGAATCACACCCAGATGTGCCTCAAAATAGCTTAAAAAACGAAGAAGTCCTTGAGAAGTGAAATAGATTAGTAAGCTATCTCATGAGCATAGAATGCAGGTGAAAGATTTGTTACTGCAGTGCCAGGACATATATAAGAATCAAACTAATGCTATTGTACATGAAGTAAACGTAGGGAATACTGCTCCAATAAAACAATATCCCTATCGGCTTAATCCTTTCAAAGCCAGACAGGTCCAGAAGGAGGGGAGGCCATGCTCGATGAGGACATCATCGAACCAAGCCAGAGCGAGTGGAGTTCGCAGATTATCTTACTTCCCAAACCGGATGGGACTCAACAATTTTGCGTAGATTATTGGAAGGTCAACACCATTACAAAATGAGACTCATAGTCAATTCCGAGATTGGAGCACTGTATCGAGAAAATCGGACAAGTCAGTTACATCACCAAGTTGGACTTACTGCGTGGTTATTGGCAGGTACCTTTATCAGAGACGGCGAAAGAAATTTCTGCGTCTGTATCCCCAAATGGGCTATATCAGTTTAAAGTGATGCCCTTTGGAATGAAGAATGCACCTACCACATTCCAAAGACTCATGAACAGAGTTGTGGCTGGGATAACAAACTTTGCAGTCTGTTTGGACGATGTAGTGATCTTTAGTAAGTCCTGGAAAGATCATATGGTACAGTGACAGAGCTCTTTGAATTACTCCAAGAAGCAAAACTGGTAATAAACTTTAAACTGAATTCGTGAAAGCAGAGGTGACGCTCTTGGGACATAACATCAGTCATGGAAGGTTGACCCCACGTAACGCAAAGACGAAGGCCATCGAGGAATTTCCATGACCATCCTCGAAGAAAGAGGTGCTTCGAATCTTAGGATTCAGCGGATTCTATCGGAAGTCTGTTTCAAACTTCAGCAGTGTAGTGGCACCGTTACCCGATTTGTTGAAGAAGAACAAGATTTCCGTGGACAGAACCCTGCTAGGAGGCATTTGACCATTTGAAAGCAATACTAAGCACCAACCAGTTTTATCTATACCAAACTTTTCAAAACTTTTTAAAGTCACCATCGATGCTAGTGACATAGGAGTTTGGGCTGTACTCCTACAGGAAGATGAAGATGGGATTGAACTGCCTGTTGGTTACTTTTCGAAGAAACTCAACATCCAGCAGAGGAAATACTCCACAATCGAAAAAGAATATTGAGCTTTGTACTGGCCTTACAACATTGTTCGTAACACACATAAAAACGTGCCAGAGACAATTGCATACACAGATCACAAGCCTCTTACATTCTTAGAACGCTTTAAAGACAAGAATATTAGACTATTTTGTTGGAGTCTTACGTTACAGACTTTTAATGTAAAAATCGTACATATTGTGGGTCATAAGAATGTAATTGCAGATGCCTTATTGCAGATTTAACTGATAAATTTTAGATGAGATTTGTATTTATCCAATGTTATATATAAATGGGAAAACGTTAAGGTGAACTTAGATTAAAGTTATCTGTACGTTATGGTAATGTGTTTAAAGAATAGAAAAAAATGAAGCCATCTTTTCATTACGATGGTTCATTTTTTATTAAGGGGGAAAGGTGTTATGAAGGTGTAAAGGGTATTGTACCTTTAAGAAAGTTGAAAGCTAGCAAGGATTTAAGGGAAGCACACAAAGTCCTTGAGAATTTACAATGTAACTTTTGGTTCAGAACAGCTATCACTGGCTGGGTTGCCTGGAGACAAAAACAAATTTAAATTCAGCCAATCAGTTTAAATTATATCCCAAAATACCAACTTTCACTTAAATTTGAATTTAGGATACTGACAATATTAAAAACCAATGAAATGATCTGATGTTTTGGGGTATAAGATCAGAGAAAATTAACAGTTGGGAGGAGAACTGCCAAAAGATCAACAGTTGTAGGCTGCTAGTCAGAACTCTCTGAGAGGTACCTGTTTGGAGAAGGAGTTTGCACAGAGAAAAAACATCAACACTGACCTGGAGAGAAACTCTACAGAGGAAGATACAAAGGGAAGATATGACAGTTGGCTGGTTTTGAAATCTGAATTTTTGTGTAAATCTTAATCGGTTTTATCAGACCAGTATTGTAGAGGGAAAGTAAAAGATAGGTTAGAGAAAAGAGCTGTCAATAGTTGTTAGTTAACTATTCTCTGTTAGACTTTAAAAAATAAAGTTATTAATTTTTACTTTAAATAGTGACCTTTAGGATAGTTCTTGGCCTCTCGAATTTAACAGATTATCGCACAGGGTAAATCTTTTGTGTTGTTGGTTTAAATTAGCAGGGGGTGTTTACCCCGTGTCGTATCAGAGAGTTTTGTGTACGGCAGATAAAACATTGAAGAGCGTTTGTTTTTCCTTCAGTTAGAAGGATCGGGAATTGATTATTTTGCTTTGGGGTAACACCCATAGCTTCAAAAAACCTATTGATTTCAGGTCGCAGGAGTCCTGGTTGAAGTTAAATGTAAGAACAAAGAATTAATTTAAAAATAGGTTACCTCTGGATAAGAATTTAGTTTGATAGCCCAGATAAGAATTAGAACCATGAGGGCTTATTGAAGCTTCGGGAAAGTCTAAGCTCAGTTGTATGAATACTCAAGGAAGAGGCTACCAGATGCTCATGATCAGAAATTGAAAAAAAAAATACGTCAAACCGTTTCCACACTAAGTAATCTAACCTAATCTAATCTATAGATGTGATAATCAAGGGAATTATGTCTGGTGTTTGAATACCATGAGGAAAGATTGTATATGCTATTTTTATTGTGCTTAAAAATCTTTCAAATTGTGTTAATCATAGAGTTTTGTTTATTCTATTTTATCTTATTCTTTGCATAATAAACTTAAACTTTACTGATAAAAACTAGATCTGCAGCATTGCGCTTGCACATTTCAGTGAGAAACCTTTCGAAATAAGAACAAAAAAAACCTATGTAGCTAGATTTCAGACTGGGATTTGATATACAGTAATAATATCAAATTAGATCATAACACAATTTGTTGGACATCTTCAACGAACTCAATTATGATGTGGATAAAGGGGAACAGGATGTAATTAAATTTCCGGAAGGCATTTGATAGATGGTCAGTTAAAGGTGATTGCAAAAAATAAGAGCTCATTGCGCAGGGGGAAACTTAATAGCATGGATAGAAGACTAGGTAAAAACAATGACTGCAGATGCTGGAAACCAGATTCTGGATTAGTGGTGCTGGAAGAGCACAACAGTTCAGGCAGCATCCAAGGAGCAGCGAAATCGACGTTTCGGGCAAAAGCCCTTCATCAGGAAAGCCCTCCCTGATGAAGGGCTTTTACCTGAAACGTCACTTTCGCTGCTCCTTGGATGCTGCCTGAACTGCTGTGCTCTTCCAGTACCACTAATCCAGAATCTGGATAGAAGACTGACTAGCTAAGAGGAAGCAGAGAGTAGATATAAATGGATCATTTTGTGGTTGGCAACATGTAATGAGTGATGTGCCAGAGTTCAATATGCTAGAGCTGCAACTTTCTTTTTTACAATTTATATAAATGACTTAGATGAAGGGACTGAAGGTATAGTTGCTGAATTTGCTCTAGACACAAGGAAAGGTAGGAAAGCAAACTATGAAGAGGATATCCGGAGGCTAGGAAGAAATATAGATACATTAAGTAAGTAGGCAAAGATTTAGCAAATGGAGTATAATGTGGTAAAATGTAAAGTTTTTTTCATTTTGGCGGGAAGAATAAAAAAAATCATCTAAATAACAAGAGACTACAGAGTTCTGAGATGCAGAGGGATCTGGGTGTCTGTGCACGAACCTCAGAAGGTTAGTGGGTAGGTCCAGTAAGCATTCAGGAAAACTCATAGAACATTATGATTTACTGAGGTGATTTGGTTATTAGAGTGGGGGAGTTATGTTTCAGTTATATATAGCTTGGTGAGACCCCGTCAACAGTACTGTGTTAACTACTGGTCTCCTTATTTAAGGAAGGATGTAAATGCATTGGAAGCAGTTCAGAGCTTTACCAGCGTAATACCAGTCCTGTGTAGGAAAGGTTGGACAACTTCGATCTGTATCTGCTGAAATTTTGAAAAGTAAAAGGTGACCTGATTGAAACACATCCGAACCTGAGGGTCTTAACAGGTTGGATTTAGAAAGCACATTTACTCTTGTAGGAGATTTTAAGACTTGGGGACACTTTTTAAAAAATAAGAAATCACACATTTAAAACAGATGAGGACAAGTTTCTCTCTCAGAGGGAGGTGCACCTTTGCATCTAACCCATCCTCAAAAGGTAGCAGCAGCAGAGTTTTTGGACCATTTTAGGTTTTTGATAAGGGGTTTGAAAGTGATTGTTGGGGGTTGAGGAAATGTGGAGTAATCCAATCAGCTTTGATTTTATTGAGTGGGAGATTTGGCTCGAGTGGCTGACTGACCTGCTCCTCATTTGTAAGTTTGTGAATCACTGTTGCACACTAAGTAATATTATGATTTACCAATTCTGCATACTTTTAACATCTGTTGTTTGCACTATATCAGAAACGAATCCAAAATGTCTTCTGGTGTAGCCAAAACCTAAGTGTCTGTATGTAGCATTGATACTACTTCGCATGTTAAACGGTATCCATTTCAAAGAAACTGCATGTTTTTTTATTAATTCACAGCATGAAGTTGTCTCTGGCTCGGCCAGTTTTTCATTGTTCTCAATGTGGTTTCCTCTGCATCAGGGAGACAGGGCGCCAACTTGTGCAGCAGTTCAGGTAACATTTCTGGTCCGTATGCACCAAACAAACCGACTATTCTTTGGCCAAGCACTTCAACTCCCCCAGGGACATGCAAATCCGAGGCCTCTTCTACCACCAAATCAGAGCCACCCACCAACTGGAAGCAGAACACCTCACCTTCTGCCTCAGGATGCTACAACCACTCAGCATCAACAGTGAATTCACTAGTTTCCAAATCTCCCCTCCCCCCCCCTCCTCCCAAATTCAACTTCCTTCCCACCTATCCACTCCACGCCCCCCACTGACCGATCACAATTACCTCCCACCTATCCATCTATCACCAACCCACCTACTTTCCCTCCAATCCCACCCCTATTCCTCTATTTATCTCTCAGCTCCCTTCCCCCTCCACATTCCTAATGAAGGACTTACGCCTGAAAAGTCAACTCCTGCTTCTCAGATGTTGCCTGACCTACTGTGCTTTTTGAGCATCAGACTTTTTGACTCTGATCTCCAACATCTGCAGTCCTCTCTTTCTCCCAGGTTTTAATTACCCATTCCTAATTGCACAGATGACAGTTAAGAGTCAACCACATTGCTGAGAGTCTGGAGTCATAGGTAGGCCAGACCAGGTAAGGGTGGTAGTTTCCTTCCCTAAAATACATTAGTAAACCAGATGGGTTTTTCTGACTATTAACAATGGTTTCATGGTCAGCACTAGACTCTTGATTCCAGATTTTCATTGAATTCAAATTCTACCATCTGCCATGGTTTGAAGTGAACCTGGTTTTCCAAATATTAGCTGTGTTTCTGGATTAATAATCCAGTGATAAGGCCTCTACCCCATTGTCCCCAAGGGAGGCAAAGTTTGTAGTCACAAATATGAAAAAATAAACTTGCACCTTTATGGGACAATGCCTTGGCCACAATATCAGATGCTTTCTTGGATTTGCCAATCTACCTCTTTCTTTTGGGTATGTCTTCCAAAATTGTGCAGTGCATCCTCATCCAAGTATCACAAATGGAGTTCTGGTAAACATCGAGGTTAATATCCCATATTAATTAGCATGATTTCTGAGGACCAGCAATGTGAAAAGTTGACATCATCATCTGAAAAAATTACTAATGTCATTGTTGGTTCCAGTCACATATAATGAGTATTATGTAAAACCCAGCATTCTTTAACAAGGTGAAAAACCAGCCTTGTTAGAAAGAAACTGGATAGCAGTGCTTAAGTTAAACTGGAACTTTTTCACCTTGAAGCAAAATTCACAATGCAATAGGATATGCTCAACAAGTACTGCAACATTTTCGTGAATCTATCAAAGTGATTCAACAGTATAAGGCTAAAGTACAAGGTCAGATTGTGAACAGTATCTAACAACCTAAAAGTACAGCAAGAAAGTGAAAGGACTTGAGACTGAGAACAATATCTCTTCTCTCATCTTCACCCTGCAATACAGACTTTAACCTGCTTTAACCAGCTCTCTCAAATCCACCCCTACACCTACCCCTCTCTACTTCTTGCTAGGGTCTACCAGCTACACCCGTCCAAAATCTTGCACTTATCTTCAAGTCTGAGATTGATTAGTCTCCTAAGTAAAAAAAAAATCTCACAACACCAGGTTATAGTCCAATAGATTTATTTGGATGAACTAGATTTCAAAATGCTGCTTCTTCATCAAAACCGCCTGATGAAGAAGCAGCGCTTTGAAAGCTAGTGCTTCCAAATAAACCTGTTGGACTATAACCTGATGTTGTGTGATTTTTAACTTTGTCTATCCCAGTCCAACACTGGCTCCTCCAAATCAAGTTTTCTTCTAGCCGCTGCTGGTAGTCCCAACAATGACCTCTGTTTAAACATGGCACTATCGGAACTGCAGACTTGCTAGCCAATCAGATTTTACAGTAGCTCTCAAGTATGGGACTCCCTCTCATATGGGGGGGGTTCAGAAATCCCATTCTGAAGCAACTTGGGTGATTCCAGCATAATAACACTGTGGATCAGCTATGTTTTGGGAGGCTGGACTGATGACTAGCTTTCTATTCAGGGTACAGGAAATACTGCACTCAATAAAACCTGGTCTGTGAGTCACTTGGTTTATAGGCTACCGTTTCGTATTTCTTCAGCCTCCAGAATTTTGCCAGGGGTGACAAACCAAAGTTTGAAAGGATTTCAGGGGGTAGGTATGCCTGGAGTTGAGATTAGCAACTTCTCCAAATAGCACACAATAATGACAGGCTGAAGGATGGAGGTCGGAAAAGAATGGAGGTCAGGTGAAGGCACACAAATTTGAAAGGTAGTGCATCTGTTTAGTATTTAGGTCACAGGGTAGACAAAGAGGAGTTATATCTTCTCAAAAATAATATTAAAGCAATAAGAAGTGTGCTACACCCTCAAACATCTCTTTGCTATTCTTCCAGTGAACCCCAATTCATGGTAAATTCTTACTGAATTTGGCCACATTACTAAAACGAGCTATTGAAGAGTATTCAATGGAATTGGATGAAAGAGTCTGACAAAGTTTCCAAGCTCTGTAAATGTTAACTTGCAGAAGATACAATACTGTACATTATGACATCAAAAAATAAAATTTGTTTATGGTGCTTTTTGATATGGAATAAGTGCTATGGCCTATTTTGTACCAGACTTTGGTGAGATTTGATTTTTCTCTTGCAGCCTCTGTGTCAGTGAACAAAACTGTGCTCAGAATGTGAAATGTTGTGCTTGATCTCAGGAGTAAGAACATTTCATAAATATCTGCACGGTTGTAGTTTCATGATTGAAACTGACCACTGCCATTGACGGCTATTTTAATCCAAAGTCTCCAGTATCTGGTTTAGCTACAGCTCAAATGTACCAAACATAGAAATGGATACTGATTTTGTATGACATTAAATATAGATGTTAGGATAATCATGATACTGAAGTGATGTCAGGATTACCATCTGTAGAGTAGAGCCCAACAGGGACAACATATTTTCTTAATAAGATCAGTGAGTTGTGAGCCACAGCAGATGACATTAGAAAAATAATTCATGGAAACCCATGTTGGCAAGCGTGTATCATTATTAAAAAATGGGTGGCAAACTTCAATGCTGGATTTAGAAATCAGGCTATGAATGACTAGTTGAAAAGGGCTTTGACACACGGAAAGACAGTTGTAATCACTGGGAAGACAGATCACAGTTTCTCTATGCCCTTCATTATCAACACTTAGAATGTAGTTGATAAAGAGTCTATGGAGGCAGTATCTTTGGAGTCAGGCTTCAATAAGAACATAGAAAACAGTGAATAAGTTTAGCATATGTAAAGCAATAGAAAAGAAACCACCTTGGTACGTTTTGTCGCTATGAAAATTGCCAGCTAGGTCTTGACAAAGATTTCACATTCATTTTTGCAGAATTAGAAGGACAACAGCGACTCATTTTGATTGATAGTCATTCGAAGTGGATTGAGGGGTTTCTGATGAATCAAACAATAAGACAATTTGCGTAGTTTGTATGCTGTTTAACAGTTCCCAGAAGACAATACGCCTGTTTGTTTGCACAATTCATGAGTACAAACAATGTAAAACACTGAATTCCACAGTGTCATCCAAAGGAGCAGCAGAACACACAGTACACACTGTTAATGAGCTCTTGGCAAGCACATGTACGATAGAAATTTGAAGAAATATCAATTATCTGGTGAATTTTATTTTCTTGAGAAACTCAACAAATCTCACAGCATCTGTAGAGAGAACAGCTGTGTTTTTTTCAGCATTTTTGTATTTGTTTCAGATTTCCAGCATTCACACTAGACATTGCTGAAGTGGGAAATTCAATAGCAGGTCAAGATCAAAATCAGACTTTGCTGGAGAAAACTCCTTGGACTTAGTTGAGGATGGTTCAAGGTTTTTCCACAAGTTCTACAAATCTGAGTCAGGAAAGGAGATATCCCATTAGGAACAGGAAACGGTGGTTATGTTTGATGTGTGAATAAAGGAAAACATGGAAATATTTCAAGAAATTGTGTGGAAATAGAACATATTTAGCTTTCTCATTAAGGAAGAAGTGTAACAGCGTCCTCTTGTGACCACTGCATGTATACAGGAACATAAAAAAGGATTAAATCAATCTGTCTTTGAGGAGGTTATGTTGATTAGGATTTTATTCACTGGTACTTCGAAAAATACAAAGGCCAAAAACCCATGAAGTCCATAGTCGAACTGTCCCTGTCTGGGAAAAGCTTTCTGAAGTCTCTGATGCAAATGCATGAGGTTGCAAGTGAGATCATATGTAGGTTCCTGATCAAGGTCTGCAAGGAACTAGCGACACAGAAATTCAGCATGGGGCTATCGTTTTGAGCATGACTAGCATGGAAATGCCACCATATTCTCTTGAGCAAAGGTCTGCCTGAATGAGGACCTTAAGCTCAGTGATGATTTTGAGACAGAGAGGAGGAGCTGCTGCCAGCATTCCTACTAGCCATTTGCAGAATCTGTACAGAAACTCTAGGCTGGGCCGTATGACACCTCTTGCTGGTTCAATGCTTGTTTTGGTTTGGTCCATTGTGGCAGCTGCAGAGTAGCCTTTTCTGATTTCTCTGCATCATTATCTGACTGAAAATTGCAGCCAACTACAAATCCAGTGGATTTTGCATTACAGGATTAGTTCCATTCATAGACCCTACAAAATGAGGCCATACTTATGCATTCATGCTTCTCCAAATGTCTGATCCTGCAGTGAGCCTGAACGTATACCTCTAACTGCCAAAGTCAGGTTCCTGAGAGAGGCATCACCTCCACACACCTCAAGCTAGTCCCGTCAAGCTTCAAGTTATTCAGAAAGATCAGAACACAAAAATAAGCGACGCAATAATAACACCAATCCAGTACCAAGGTCTCAACCGCTGGAACTGCAACCTTAAAATGTGAATTATTTTAAAATCTGTCACGTTGACTCAGTCTTCAATCATCTAATCTAATATCTCCTACATAGCTCAGGGTCAAATTGCGTTTAGTAACACTTGTAAAATGTCTTGGAATGTTTTATTGCACTAACTTTGTTGTTGTAGTGATTCAATAAAATGTTTAATATTGCTATCCTATAATCCACACACCCAGGTAATGTTCTGAGGACCTTGGTTCAAACCCTGCCATGGCAGATGATGGAATATGAAATCAGTAAAACCTGAATTAAGAGTCTAATGATGAACATGAATCCATTGTTGATTGTTGAAGAAACCCACCTGGTTCACTCATGCCCTTCAGGGAAGGAAACTGCCATCCTTACCTGGTCTGGCCTACATGTGACTCCAGACCCAGAGCAATGTGCTTGACTTTCAAATGCCCTCTAGATAATTAGAATGGGCAATGAATGCTGGCCCACTGGTGATGCTCACATCCCAAGAATGAATTTTTAAAAAGTGCCTCTTGCATCACTTTGCCTTGTTCCATGTTATTCTTGTTTATTCTCCCTGTCATTTTGTTTTCTGGGGAGAATCCATATGCTGGACCCATCTAATGGAGCAAGTAGTTTGTGCAGAATCCCTTAATTCAGGATAAAGCTGATCAGTACCTGCACGCCGCTCCTTGTAAATTTGAGCATAATTACAATGCTTTCCAAATAACCTCATTCTGCGCTGGAAATCTTTTTTTAAACACAAAATTCTTTTCAATCTCAAAAGCAGCTAGGCAAACTCAGAAAGTCAATAGAGTCATACAACACAGAAACATACCCTCCAGCCCAACCAGTCTGTGCCAACCAGGTTTCCCAAACTAAACTAGTCCCATTTGCCTGCGTTTGGCCTATATCCCTCTACACGCTTCCTACTCATGCACCAGTCCAAACATCTTTTAAATGTTGTAATTGTACCTGCATCGACCACTTCCTTTGACAGTTTATTTCACATATGAACCACCCTGTGTGGGAAAAAGTTGCCCCTCAGGTTGCTTTTTAAATTTTTCTCACTAACTGATAATACAAAATCAGAAATTGCTGGAAAAACTCAGCAGGTCAGGCAGCATCTGTAGAGAAAAAGCAGAATTAACGTTTTGGGTCCAGTGACCCTTTTTCAGAATTAATCTGATAATTCCTTTGAATAGTGTGGCTAAGTGATCCTTCCTGTTGCTGAGTGTGTTCAGCTCTTTCTTTTCAGCGATGATGTTATTTCGAATATTGAGCTCCAAAATGTACAGCATTGGCATCAAACCAAGGTTCAATACTGATTGATGTTGTAATCTACCCAATGCTTGTGATAGCTGGTCACTGTGTTCAGCAGCACTGTCCCCTTTATGCCATTCAAAATGGATCAGATTAGAATTGTTACTGTTGAAATCTGGAATCAGAGTATTTTTAGTATTGGCTCTGTGATTAGATGGTTGTAGAGAATTAGTAAAACACGCACTTATCTTTAATCTACACTGTTTTTACTCTTCAACCAGCATCTTCTTTTCAGTAAGAGTGAAGGCAGCAGACTTTATACAATTACTGTCACCAGCGTACACTATTCTCAATATCAGCTTTTCATAAAGCTAAAAGGCTCCCTATGAAAATCAAGAGAATGTAGCTGGTAGCAACAGAAAGTTGCATATTGTTTGGATAGTGGATTATTTGCAGTGAACATGAATGTCTGCTTATTTTAAGGTTTTCTTCAATTGCTTACTACAAACATACCTATGATGCTAAACTGATATCACTGTGTTTTTGGAATTGAAAATGTAAATAATATATGGAGGAACAAAATACAATAGGATAAAATCAGGTATGATGACTAGGTATAAGAATATTGACAATTCAGAATCACTTAACTTCAGTGCACCAAGGTTTATCCATCTCTAAAAGATTGTTCATAGCTTCTAGTTTCTGAGCTGTCATTTCAGATTGTATCCACATTTCCCCAGTTTTTGGAAAGATAGAAGACAGTGTAGATTTAGAGTTTCTTCACAAAAGTAGGAAAAACCAACAAACATGTCTCATCCCGTCAACGAATTACAATGTATGAAGATTGCAAACAGAAGCATGGTGGGATCATACAGTGAGTCTAAGTGTATCTAAAGAAATTCTATGCTCACTGACAGAATACTCTGCTGAATTTCACTGTGTCATGTTGTCCACTGGCTAATTCTCAGTATGGGCCCCTCACCGTTCTTTCACCAACCTGTTCATACCAGGAAGGTTACCCCAGAAGTACCGGGCTCGATGGGCAGCAGAGACTTCCTTGGCATCAATCATCACAGGATTACACTGGTAGAAAGAGAGAAAAGGAGCTTATTCATTTCATAAATCTGGATAATCTAACGTTATGAGTGAAATCTTTTCTCACCTCATTCCCCCACCCCAAATTCCAGATGACCTGTTTGAAAACTAAAAATGTCCTTTATCAATCTGTGTACCTGTCATAGAGATTTGTCAGTGGGCAGTGCAAAATGAGAAATCTGCCACGCTGTCCCCATGACTTTTGATCTATCAACGTAACGTTGCAGAGCAGTTATTTACATGATGATACGCAGAGTAGGATTGTTAGGGACAGTGTACAAACATTTTTTAAAAAACAGTAAATAGAATCAAAGGGGAAAAATGAATAAAAGGGAAAATTAATGACTATTCACAGAAACGTGTGCAGCATTTGGAACAAAATGAATTAATGGCACAATTAGAGGTTAATAGGCATGATCTTATAGCCATTACAGAGACCTGGTTACAAGGAGATCAAAAGCTCAGAGCAAAATATGAAAGGCAAGAATGAAAGATGGTCGGTAGCTTTGTCAGTGTGAGATGGAATAAGTACAAAAGCAAGAAATTATCTTGGATCAGAAGAAATAGAATTAATATGGGTGGAGATAAGAAGTGACAAAGGAAGACAACACTGGTGGGTGTAGTCTACAGGCCCCCTAACAGTAGCTATACTGTAAGGCAAAGAATAAATCAAGAGATAATGATGGTATGTAAAAAGGAAGTATATTAATCATGGTTAACTTCAATCTTCATGCAGATTTGAAAAATCAAATTGGCAGAGGTAGCTATGAGGAAGCTTTCAGAGTGTTTATGGGACAGTTTCCCAGAACAGTAATGTTATGAATCTAACTAAGGATCTGGAAAATTTACCGATAGTAATGGATAATGAGTTAGAATTAATAAATGATCTTGGAGTAAAAGATCCCCCAGGAAATAATGAACATAACATGGTAGAATTTAGCAGTAAGATCCAGAGTGAGCAACTTGAGTCAGAAACGACTGGGTAAATTTAAATAAAGATAACTATAAAGGAATGAGGACAGAGTTGGGTAGAGTGAACTAAGAAATGAGTTTAACAGAAAAGGTGGTTGCTGAACAATGGCAGATGTTTAAGAACATAATACATGTCCAGAGCAAAGGTATATCCCAGTAAGGAAGGAGGATTCTAAGAAATGGATTAAACCATCCATGGTTAACCAAGGAAGTCAAGGATGGTATCAAACTGAAAGAAAAAACATACAATGCAGCAAAGATTAGTGGTAAGCCAGAGTTTAAAAAGATGACCAAAAAGAAAGGAAGTAGGGGAAAATAATCCTTGACGGTTAATTAGAAAAATTAATACAAAAACAGACAGTAGGAGCTTCTTTAAATATACAAACTGAAGAAAGAGGCTAAAGTGAACATGGGATCCATCGAGAATTATACTTGGGAAACTAAAATAATAGGCAACCAAGAAAGAGGAGCTGAATAAATGCTTTGTTCAGTCTTCACAATAGAAAACAACAATATTTTAAAAACACTAAATAATCAAAGAGCAAAAAATGGGGTCAGAAATTAATTCAAGTAATACCGTAACAGAAAAAATGTCGAGAGAAACTAATGGGGCTAAAGGCCAACATGTTCCCTGGATCTAATGGGCTGCATCCGTAGAGGAAATACTAACAAAAATAATGGATATACTGATAATCATCTTACAGGAATCCTTTGATTCTGGAAATGTCCCAAAGGACTGGAAAGCTGCCAATGTAACACTTTCACTTAAAAAGGAAACAAAAACAGACAACTATAGGCCAGTTAGCTTAATGTCTGTAATTGGGAAAATATTAGACTATTTTAAAGGATGTAACAGCAGGGCATTTGGCAATATTTTAATTGATAATCATGCAGAGTCATCATGGCATCATATCTAACAAATTTATTAGAAATATTTGAGGAAGTAATAAGCAAGCTGGATAAAGAGGAACTAATAGATATAAAATATTTAATTTCCAAAAGTCATTCGATCAGGTACTGCACATAAGGCTACTTAATAAAAGTCCACCTTGGGGTAATGTATTAGCATGGATAGATTGGGTAACTAATAAAATACAAAGAGATGAGAAGATGGCATTTTCAGAATAGGAAGCTGTAACTAGTGAAGTGCCAGAAGGATATGCGTTGGGGCCACAATTATTTGGTGAGGGTAGTGAATGTATTATGATTAGGTTTGTGGATGACACAGGATAGTTGGGAAGCTAAGTGGTGACGATGACCAAGTCTACAGATGGTGATCGCTTAGGTAAAAGTTTGGAATACAATATCCATAGAGCAAGGGACTGTAGTGACTCAGTACTGGTCGTAATTAGGCTGGTGGTTCAGAGGGATACAGATAACAGATAGGAAGAAACATTTCCCCTTGGTGGATGGATCAGTGACCGAGAGCATAGATTTAAGGTAAGAGTCAGGAGGTTCAGAGGGGATGTGAAGAAAGATTTATTCACACGGAGGGTGATATAAATCAGGAACTCACTACTTATAACAGTGTAGAGGCACAAACCCTCATGTGCACTTGCAATGCCAAAGCTGTGCACCAAGTGGAAAATGGGATTAGAATAGTTAGGTCCTTATTTTTGACCAGTGCAGACTCAATGGGGTGAAAGGCCTGTTTCTGTTCTGTAGACCACTGATTCTATAACGTTGGAAAAGTGAGATAATGCATTTTGGCAAAAAGAACAGTGGAGCTGAATATTACTTTGATGAAGAGACTGCAGAAAGCTGCAGAACAAGTTTTTTTTTTACATTAACCGCTTGTGGACATTGTTGGCCAGGACAGCATTTATTGCCCATTCCTAATTGCCTGAAGAGTCAACCACATTACTGTGGGTCTGGAATTACACATAGGCCAGAGGAGGGAAGGATGGCTGTTTCCTTCCCGAAAGGAGATTGGTGATCCAGTTGGGTTTTTCCTGACAATCAACAATGATTTCATAGTCATCATTAGATGCTTAATTCTAGATACTTATTGAATTAAAATGCAGTTATCTGCCATGGTGGGATTCAAATCCGGGTCCCCAGAACATTGGCTGCATCTCTAGATTCATAGTTTAGTGATAACTGCAAGGTTTTGAGGGGTCCTAATGCATGATACAAAAAAAGCTAGCATATAAATTCAGCTAATAATAGAAAAGCAAATGAAATGTTGGCCTTTGTTTCTAAGCAAATGGAATGTCGGCACAGATCAGACACACCTATAATACTGTGAACAGGTTTAGTCCTTCTTTACAGAAGCAAAGCTTTACCGGCATTGGAGGCAGTCTAAAGGAAGTCCAGTAAGATAATCTAGGTGTATGTGGATTTTCTTATGAGGAGAGGCTGAGTGGGTTTGGTCTGTTCTCATTGGAGTTGGGTCAGCATTTGGGATGCTGGAGGATAGGGTGAATTGGAGTTGCCAGTGAGTGAACTAAGTTGTAGGTCAGTTTCATAGTTACTCAGGAGTTAGGTTGTTTTTAATAGTGTAATGCTCCCTGAGTAACTATTTACTTAACTTCAGACACCCTACAAATTCTCCAATTTAAATAGATATTTTCAGAGGGTTCTATATGTAGGGGAATTGCATTGCAGACTCTTCAATTTCCTGGGCAATTCCTTCATGGAATCCTTCTACTCTCAACCAATCTGGAAAGCAATTATCTGGCCACCGGAAAATTTGGGCTTATATGTAGCAGATTTCATCGAGCTCTTCTCAACAGAGAGAATATTATTTACCACTGGAAAGTGGGCAGTCCATTACAGCAAAATAAATGTTTCATCAACAGTGTTTTGCAGTTGAAGAATTGTTAGACTCACCACACTGCACTGTTCACTTTCATTCTGATTGAAATAGAATGCAAGCAATGGAACAAATACTTGAAATTTTGGACAAACTACACTTCAAAATAATGTAATTCCCTCCAGTTCCATTGAAACAAACCCCCAAAGATTTTCATATTTTCTGCAGCTGCTTTATCTCTTTTTAATGCCTTGCTGTAATAAATCCAAGACATCTACTCAGACACTGAATAGCTTGAACACTTCCTGAAGTCTGCTAATGCAACATCATAGATGCGGGAAAATTCATTACATATTTATCATCACTGGTATGCAACATAATTCAGATTTAGTTGCAGATAAAAATGAAAGGTACAAAGTATAAATATAACAAATTGGCTTCTGCACAGAAATTCTGATTTCATGATTTACAGGTCTTTTTCAGGACTTTGTGGATAGTGTTTAAGAAATTATCTATTTAAAATTATTTGAAGAAACTCACCTCGAGAAAGCGGGAGATATCCCTCTTGTCACTAACTCCCATTGCCACCACATTTTCAAACAGCCAGAAGAATGGTCTGTTGTCCCCTTCTTTAGGCCTTGTTTCATGGAGAAGTCGGTAGAACTCAAAAAACAGGCGGCCTGTGCCCTCTGTAAAGTAAACAAGGTTTAACACAGTGAAAAATGTCCTTTTGGACACCTGGGCTGTAAAACATGTTAAGGCCTGAAAAACCAATATGGTGGCAGCTGAGCTTGCTGCATGATTAACCCTTCCTGATGAAGGGCTCTTCCCTGAAACATCAATTTGCCTGCTCCTCGGATGCTGCCTGACCTGCTGCGCTTTTCCAGCACCACTCTTGACTCTGATCTCCAGCATCTGCAGTCCTCACTGTCTCCTGCATGATTAACCCATGTCCATTGTCCCAATGTTGGCAGCCACAAACATTGTGCTGCGTTTTTATTTCTTTGATTTGTTTGCTTGGGGGCAGCACTAATGAAGCTACTGAATGTTTACATAGAGGGTGCAAAATCAAGAGGCATCAGGGTATTTAAAGCTGTCTGTCCGACACTACTTAAAGGGGATTTGCATAGTGGCTGCAGCAGGTACTGGAATAGGTTGCAGATGGGAGTTGAGAGCTAGAACACTGAATGACAGCACAAAAGGACAGTGAGAAGACCCAAGACAGCAGGTGCTAATTGTCAGAGGCCCTAAACCTAAACCCTGTATGAGCTTAAAACAGTGAAGGAGACAGTGGTCACCAACACTGGAGCAGGAATGAGTTCTTTCCTCTCCTTCCCTTCACAACTACTGTATGCTTCTGACTCCTTTGAGTTACCCAAGAACTGCGACCTCCTCAGGAGCTGGTGGAACAGAGAGATGGGAGTCAAGGGGAGACACTGAGGAAGAAAAAACAACCTACTGAGACTCACAGCCATCAGTTCTGATACTGACACAGCATCTACTTCATACAATAACTGAAAGGTGGGATAAACACATGAAGAGATATTGAGCAAGTCAGACCTGCAGCCATAGCAGCAGACGAGAGTGACACAGGTGCCATGTTGCTGGTGGATAAGTTTTTACTTGTGTTCTGCTGCCCACTATGGAGCATGGAAGAATCAACTCCAATTTAGCACAGGGCTGTACGCTGAACAAATCCATAACATCTAAACATGTAATGTCTGATGGCCAATATCTCAGCTTCCATTTCAGTGCAAACAGAGGTTATCCTATACCTGGTCAGTACAGTGGATGTTCAGACTGAAATCAGGCAAGTTAAGACTGCTGTTATCACAGTTACAGAGACCAGTGTGCATAGAGAGTTGCAGGGAGTGTGTCACCGCAGTCCAGTAACGATCTTACAGTTTAAGCAGGTTAATCTGTTTTACAACACAAGTTGATTTTTGAGGTACTGTGTTGGCAGAGTGACAGTGAGACTGTGCAGCACAGTTCTCTCTAAGAGGCCTTTCATCCCTGCTATTCTGCTGTTTGATGGTCATTAATAAGTGAAATCTGCAGCTAATGGTGTAGCAGTACGTAGGTCTGGCACAGGTCAGGCAAAGACACACTGAAAATAGCAACTAAGTGAGTGTACAAGGGTGACTTGTTGAACATTGAAGAGTTTGTTTGTTAGAGTTGGTTTGGAATATTTGTTTTATATTGACTTTTACTTCAGTATTGTGACCAAGAGAGTACTGTGATGGTCAACAACAGAGGGAAGGCAAAGTATGAGAGAGAATTGGGATTTGCATTCACTGGTACCATAGTTAGATGAGCTGATTTTAGGGAAAGGGCTAGACAGGGAGGGTACTGGTGGTCTCCTCCACTCTTGGTTTTGCAGTAATGCAGGAAACACATACTGGTGAGGCTGTGCAGGATGTAGCAGCACAGAACAAATTGCAACACGCAACAGATGACCCATGCAACAGAACATCCAAGTCCAGGGAGCAGAAATGTTGTTCAAGCACTCCAGTCATCTGTTCGAAGGCTGTGTGGCTGTATGACTTGTTATTAGCATGCTGCACATGTAACTGGGTTGCACACCACAATCATGAGCCATGTGCTTAGTACTGGAGAGGCTTGTTGCCCCGTAGCAACCCTCTGGCTTATGATGGCACAATGGACTGCTACAGAACAAAGGCATTATTTACAGCAACTGGGCTACTGGGCACTGACCTGCTCTATTTGCTGAGGATAATCGCATATCAGCTGGACATCGAGAAATTGGGATCCCTTTCCATTGTTGTATATCTGAGTTAACTACTCTACTCACAAAGTAATGTGTGCCAGCGAGTGGCACCCGGCACCATGGGGAATCCCGTAATCTCCAAAAAGCAACATCCTCTATCTGCCTTTTTACTAGCAAGAGAAAATTAAATGTAAGCAGCACGCTTTGAATAGAGAGCTGCGGAGATCTTGCTTACTGCAACAATGAGCGCCAAACTGTAAGATGCTGTAAATATCTCCTGCTTCAACCTGGAGGGAGCCAGGTGCGTAAATGTTCAGGGCCACAGTCTCCTTCATTGCCATTGACAATGAGGTCCTCACCTTTCTTGACCTCTGCCATAATACTGTCAATGGCAATTCTACCCTGCTCCTGAACATAGGCTCAGCTGTCTGAGAACATCAGTTGGAGTCTTCAGATAAAAATGGGCTCACTCAAATCAAATCAGTGCTACATACTGAGTTTAGTGCTTCTAGTGCATGCTCCATGTGTGCTAACACCATCTTCACCTAAAGCATGTGAAGATACTATTTTGGACTCAAAATGGCACCTGAACATTGATTTACAGATGCAGCACTGTCAAATTCTGCAGCCCTTAAGTAGCTGTTAAATTATTTCAATTAGTCACAATTTCTCAGTAGAATTACATTGACCACAGACAGCACTATAAGTAACAAGGTAATCTGTTTCAGTGAAGGATGACCAGGACAGGATTGGATTTAGGTGGGTGTTGGGAGCTTGATCAGTTGCAAATGCACCCGTATCTATTGTAACAGTGGGTGGATCTCGAGGTAAGCAATCTACTCTAGAGATGTGGTTCTATGATTATAATACGTAAAAAAGACTGTTCCTCACACTTTTGCAGCGACTCAATGTGAGAGAGCACTGAGTATTTGGATAGAAATGGTGCACAGGAATATAGGAAAAGGCAGGAGACTGGCACTAGGTAAGAGCGTACAGTGGACATTGCTGGATTTGTTTGCTTGAGGTCACCTGCCTGGGGTTTCTGACTACTACGGAGCTAGTTTTCTGTTTGAATAGAGCTTTGCATGCAAGAGATTGTCTGGTTTTCAGTTGAGGAACAGACTGCTGAAGTCATCTATTTTGTCTTTCTGAAATACCTTTTATTGAGAATTCAGTGTGAAACCCAATTATCCTAATGAAGTGCATTTGGAAGACGGCGCGATACTGGGCTTCCTGAACAAGCTGCACCTGCCAAAATATGAAAGATGACTGCACCTGTCTAGTGGCCTATATGTGCCAGAATGTCAGCAATTTGAATAGTTCATATATTAGTTTTCATTCCCTCAAGAACTAACTGTTATTTCCCAAAAATTTCTTTTGGCCAAAATGAATCTCTGCAGACAATTAAAAAAAAATTTACTTGATGTGTGTGTGCACACTTTGGATGAGTATACAGGGGTAAACATTTATACTTTCATTTTAAAATTGTGTTTTAAGCCTTGCATCTTCATTAAAAAAGTTTTGTTCTATCGTAAATCAATAGTTTTGTGTTATTAAAGAAAGCTGGTTGTTGGATCTTTTTTATTGTAAATCTAATACCGTGGAAGCATACAATTGGCCATATCAGGAACTGGGTTAAACAATTACATTGATGTGAGCTGTGGGATAGTAGCATTGGAAATACAGAGCACTCCTCTCACCTTGGTCATAACCTTTTACATATCAGGTTCTTTGAGGCTTGAGCTGAAGGTATTTGCAACATCTCACTGTTTACTATCTATTACTTCACTGACACCACTCAGAAACAGCAGGAGAGCAGGACATTGGTTAGGCCCTTGTTGGAACATTGCGTGCAATTCTGGTCTCCTTCCTACCGGAAAGATGTTGCGAAACTTAAAAGGGTTCAGAAAAGATTAACAAGGATGTTGCCAGGTTTGGAGGATTTGAGCTACAGGGAGGGAGATGCTGAACAGGCTGGGGCTGTTTTCCCTGGAGCGTTGGAGGCTGAGGGGGTGACCTTATAGAGGTTTACAAAATTATGAGGGGCTTGGATAGGGTAAATAGGCAAAGTCTTTTCCCTGGGGTTGGGGAGTCCAGAACTTAGAGGGCATAGGTTTAGGGTGAGAGGGGAAAGATATAAAAGAGACCTACGGGGCAACTCTTTCACACAGAGTGGTACGTGTATGGAATGAGCTGCCACAGGAAGTGGTGGAGGCTGGTACAAT
Source organism: Chiloscyllium plagiosum (assembly GCF_004010195.1). Classification (NCBI taxonomy): domain Eukaryota; kingdom Metazoa; phylum Chordata; class Chondrichthyes; order Orectolobiformes; family Hemiscylliidae; genus Chiloscyllium; species Chiloscyllium plagiosum. Next base: position 2,874,341 of record NC_057712.1, on the reverse strand, counting down.
TGCAACATTTAAGACGCAGTTGGATGGGTATGTGAATAGGAAGGGTTTGGAAGGATATGGGCCAGGTGCTGGCAGATGGGACTAGATTGGGTTGGGATATCTGGTCGGCGTGGACAGGTTGGACTGAAGGGTCTAATTCCATGCTGTACATCTCTATGATTCCATGAGAGGCAATGAATAAGGGATATGAGCCGGGTGCTGGCAGATGGGACTAGATTGGGTTGGGATATCTGGTCGGCGTGGACAGGTTGGACTGAAGGGTCTAATTCCATGCTGTACATCTCTATGATTCCATGAGAGGCAATGAATATGGAATTTCGATGTGCAGGGTGACACTGAATGCAGACATCAAATGTAATCTCTCCAATGTACCAGAACTGAAATTATATCAATCCAGTTGGCGTGCATATTCCAATAAATCAAACAGTTCAATGCCATACAACCTGGCAGCAATAAAGATGTCTTCATTGAGGCACTGTACCAACTACAATAGCCCGCATGGAAATCCAGAAGGAAGCCCTGCATTGGGTAGCATACATACAATTAAAGTCATGGTGCTGGAGCATACCGCTGGCATATGGAACACTATGGGATATTCTGACTGAATTCTGACCACTGGCATATTCTAACTGGATTGTTTTACTGTGGCAGCATCTTGGCTGGGTATGGCCGCTGACCTTCAGGAGCAGAGACAGCAAATGGATGTGGAGGATGACCCTGAGCAGCAGTTGGGTATGGAAGGCCTGATTTCAGCCTGCACCATCTCAGGCTGGGTGGGCAGGCTGGCTGACAAGCAACCTTTAATTGGTAGGAGACATTGAGGACTGCAGATGTTGGAGATCAGAGTCGAGAGTGTGGTTCTGGAAAAGCACAGCAGGTCAGGCTGCAGGAGAATCAACGTTTCCTGATGAAGAGTTTATGCCTGAAACGTCAATTCTCCTGCTCCTCGGATGCTGTTTGACCTGCTGTGCTTTTGCAGCACGACACTCTCGAACCTTTAATTGGTGCCAGCCTCTCGATATTGTGCCCAGTGATGATACCAACAGCTAGTGGGTTTAACACTGGCTGCAAGCTGCAATCATGGTAAACAATAGGCAGCTTGCACTTGACAAATTGACTGCATTGAAAGCAAAGGGCATAACTGATTGCCCCATTGCAAGCTCTGTGCCGACCTTTGAGGGCTATTGAACTTATCTTCCAAGTAGTATACATCAGTAATTCTACGCGATTTACATAATCAGCAGATTATTCAAATTAAAACATCTGATTTACCATCGTGTTTACTGAAATGTTCATTAAATTCTTCTGGTTTTTTTTAGTTGAGATAACCAAGACACAAACACTACTCCAATGGATATCCTGGTCCACTCCTCCTCCATTCTAACACATCCCTCACAATCCCCTGCAATCGCAAAAGGTGTAACATCTGCCCATTTACTTCCTCCATCCTCACCAGCCAAAGCCCAAAATGCACCTTCCAGGTAAAGGAGCAATTTATCTGCAGTTCACTCAATCTAGTCTACTGCTGACAGTATGGTCTCCCTTACACTGGGGAGTCAAAACACAGACTGGGTAAGCAGTAAAAGTGACACTGAGCTTCTAGTTGCCTGCCCCACATCTGTCTCAGGCTTGCTGCAGTGCTCCAATGAAGGTCAGCGCAAGCTGGAAGAACAGCATCACATTTTCCACTTGGGGACACTGCAGCCTTCAGGATTCAATACTGAGTTTAATAATTATAGCCTGAACACTTTCATGTCCTCTATTGAGCCCCACATCCCAGGACCTGTCATGGCAAGAGCTGCTTTCAGCACAACCAACTCACTTTCACTCACTTACGGTTCCCATCATTCGCTTTTCTCCTTTTGCGGATTACTATCAACCATCACTTTATCTGCCTAAATCTTGTTCACTTTATCTCTGGGTTCCATCTCCACCTACACACTCATTCCTTTTAACCCCCAGCCCCTGTCTTCAGTATATATATACTACCTTCTCCTAGCTGCTATCAGTTCTGAAGAAGGGTCACTGGACTTAAAGCATTAGCTCTGTTTTCTCTCCACACTGCTGCCAGACCCGCTGAGTTTCTTCAGCAATAAAACAGCTGTCTCCCAACTGGAAATGGAACTGATGGCACATTTGCTTGAATCATTATTTGCTCACTTCTGGGACTGGATAAAAATTTTAATCAACTGACAGGGTGGAAGTCTCTTTTAGTAGGTTTAAGTGAAGAATTACTCTCATTATTCCATGGAAGTACAACTTAATCCAGAACTGTCTGGATCAAAAAGCTAACTATCATGCAAGCTGAACTCCTGGAGAGGAACTGGTACAATACCAATGTATTCAAACAGTTGGGGGAAGAATAAGTTCGACTAATAGTAACAATCATACAAGTTGCTCACCATAAAGTCCTTTCCTGGCAGGATTCACTATGGACAAATCATTGCAGGGACTTCCACCAATCACCAGGTCAAATGGTCCCCACTCCAGTAGCTGAAGGAAAAATATAATTTTAGCACAACTTCAAGACACAGTTACTGAGCTGTCATTTAAATACCATAGCTAAGTTTAATTCATACTGACAGGTGTTGTACTACAAGTCATTTTCTGGTCTCTGATGTTTGCAAGGATGTCTCAGACTAAGTTCTTGTCTCAGTTCTTTGCTTTCAAACAAAAACTATGGCTCATGTGACGTGATAGCACAGCAGGCTGTGGATTTGTTAGCACCCTTTTTTGGCTCCATGAGCGCCCTTAGAATTTATGAATGGAGTTCACTGTGGTGTATATATGATTGTGGTATGACACACTGATGCATGAGTTAATGCACACACAGTGACTGTACTGCTGAAAGTACATGGAGTTTGCACATTGTGAGATTAATAAGCAGGCAACATCGATCTAAAACAAGTATTCCACTTCAGTTAAAGGCTAACACCATAGATCAGTTGGAGGCATCACATACTAACTCTGCCCCAAACCAGAAGCAAACAGAAATCCCCTCTCTCATCATCCAATTGTTGTGTGACTGTACTGACCACAATTATGATGTCATCTCCAATCTGCAATTGATCCAACATGGCAAACCGAAAGGTGCCGACTGATGGACAAAATGTTGTCCATTGATGACGACTCTGGCGAGTAAATGTAAATTTACCCAGCATATGCACAATCCAGTCACATGGCCACACGTAGTATGACAGAGAAAACCAGCGAATCTCTAAACCAACAGCTCCCCTTCCCTGCACTGCTCTGGACACGCTCTACACCTGACAAGCTTTGCTATCATCTGCTGCTTGATACTGTGACAATACTATGGCTTTAAGAGGTCTACTTTTTTATGGAGAGAGCTTGAGACAGAGGTACTGAGCAGTCTGTTCAAAGCCAATCAAGTAAATAGCTTGTGAGGCCTTGTGTTTAATTTAAAAGTTGGAACAATAGAAGCAGCCTGTATGGGTGGGGTCAAGCTCCCACAGTACCAGAACTTTCGTTTTTGCTTTCTGCAGTTGCTGCAGTCTTGAAGCTGTATGTGGAAGCTCTTTCTCCTCTCTGTTACAGCTAACAGCTGGAGTTCTCTTCCTGCTGCTAGAATTGCATGTGAGACAATCTATTTTACTGAATTTGCCTTTGCCAAAGGTATGCTTAAGAGTTATTATTAGAACAGTTATTATTTTAAGCATTTCAATAAAGTTACAGTTAAGCCAATTTTTAAAAATATTTTGTTTGTATTTTAAGTATAATGTATGAAAAAAGTGTGTTTGCCTCCAACCGGATAGTTTAACCAATTAAATTACATCTGGAACACAATGCCTGGCACTTGCCTTTTAAAATAAGAAAAAGTAAGTGTCTAGACCATTTCCTTCATATGTTTTGAGAGGGGTTTTGTACAACCTCATCACCATGAAGAGACAATCTTTGCCAACAACCACTTAGTGAGCAGTACAGCCTGAGGAGGAAGATGAAGGAAAGAGACAATCCAGAGAGTTCCTTTTTGCCTGGGCTGTCCTTAAAGAGCCTGCCCAAATTCAAAACAGCTAACTGCAATCCCAATTCCCCATTTGCTAAGAATTCCACACCATACCCATCCTTCTCTATTACTGACCATCATAGCATCTGCTTAGCAACATGCTAAAAACAAAAACCAACACAAAATACATATTCCAAATTTACAAAGCAAAATGTGACAAACTGCAACTCATCAGCGTTGTGCATTCCCAAGTGCCTGACCTTCCAAGTTCCCTTACCTGTGTTATTATTTCTACATAGCGATACTTCACTGATTGCTGTCTGTCTGCTGGAAGGCTGATGATTTTTAATGCAGATGGTCATTGAAGAAATCGATCTCACACAGCTTCAGGCCATGAAAACCCTACTATGGCCTGCAACATATTGGTTCGGATGGCGACTATTCGGCTGGCTGACTGACAAGCAATACCCATCATGATAGCAACAAGCTGTGTTTATATGCCTTTAGCCTGAGCTTTCAGTATAGTACTCAGCTGTTAATGACTACTGCTTCTGCTGTAATGGAAACTGTGACATTTTCCAGCAGATGTTGCACCACTTCGATCCATAAGTGTGAGACCAGGGATGGTCAAAACCTGCATACTGAAAAAGACACACTCTAAGATCTCTGTGCCAAACCAGTACTGGACTCTTCCTATTTCCTTGATATTTTCAGCAAGCTATGTGGTCTTTTTCCTGATGTATCAATTATTTTGTCATCCATCGATGTTCTTCTCCAGGCTGTCTGAAGCTGCTCATGTGAGTCCTCTCAACAATACATGCAACTGCATCACCTGTTGAGCAGAAACCCACAATATCCTTACACACTGCTCTGGCTGCAGGACACAGGCACCTGATGAGTTACCATATACAGACCTATCTTAAAGCTGTCCTGCAAGATGCAGTGTCAGACGGTACCTGGAAGTTTGAAATTAAGTGACAACTCTATGTCTTCATCAATCCCTTGCTGGTGTTTGGTGACTGCCTGGTTAGGATACATCTCTTGCAAATCAGAAAGGAAAAATGCATAAGGATAGGAAAACAGCGGAGAACATGGGAAAGTAAGCAATATACATACAGTTAAAATCTGAAGAGGCTGTGGGATAAGAAGGAAGTGGGATTGGAGATGGTGGATTAGGTGTGAGGCTGTCTACATCTTCTAGCACTTAAGACCTGCTTCTGGCCAAGACCTCAGGAATTGCTGTTACAATAATGACCAACAGGGGTTAGGACATACAGATCCACTTGTTGCCCTCCACTGTGCCCTACCAAGTCTGCCAGAGAGGAAAGTGTGCTACTGAATAAGGATGCAACCTGATGTTGACATCACAGTTGAATAGTTTACAACTTATGAAATATAGTATGAGGTTGCAGCACTGAACGGTGAAGCAAACTATACAAACTATAGATAGGTATGCATTCTTATGACAGTGTGTTGGCAGCTTAGTATTGGAGCTATGCTGATTTGACTAATGTCTGAGATCAGTTATACAGTTAGTAATATATAAGATGAAAATACATTCTCTGACGATCACTTGTGTGAGGTCCTCAAAAGTCTTGTATCCAGTTCCTCGGGGTTTGATGCCTGCCAATAACTATCCTGGCTATTGGATCCCACTACTGGTGCATTTCAGCTGCCTCCTCTCCTGTGGATAAAAGGAATGTCGCTTTTCACCCCAACCACCAATGCAATATCTCAAAATTTTGGAGATTGCTCCTTCTTTCATTCACAGGTCAGATCTCTAAGCACCTGCTCCAACCACAACACAGATCCCCTTATTTAAAAAAAAAGATGCAAGTTAGCTTTAGATGCAAGTCCCTTATGATATTGGCACTGGCTACTGCACCAAAAGAAAACACTGATAGTGCTGGTGGGAACAGCGATCATCAAATAGGCAGGTACATAGAAATGCAGGTATTTCCACTGCCATTATTTAGCACGAGTTAAATGCATATCATGATCTCCAACTCTAATCTCTTGGGCTACCGATGTCACCCATGGATTGCCTTGGAATAATTGGACAAGGTTTCAGAGCTAAGATTCACCAGATTCTCCAAACTTGAGCACTTCCATTGGTATTTTGGAGCAGAAAGGGAACTTTGGTAGAAGGAACTCACAGCAGCAGATTAAGAGTGATTTGGGATTGCTTCTTCTTTATTGCAAATAATGCAACGTGCAATTTTAGGTGGCATTTGGAAGGAAAAACATAAAATCTAAAAAGCAGATTGAAAAAGAATTTTATGATTTACAAATTTATGAATGAAATTTGGCTGTAAATCTATGTGCCACTGCACTATACCACGACAAGTATGCAAGTCTTCAAATATAAAACACTGCTCAGCTGCATTGGATTTCTAAAATTGTGACAGAATTGTGTTTTTATCTTCAGTATTTATTCCTGATACGAACTCTATTTCCCTATCAGAAAAACAATACAAGTTTAGACTGATGTCAATCTCTGGGCTAAATGTGTGTAAATATTTATTTGGATTGACTGAACTGTACTGAAATCCCTTCAGCTGCCACTGGTGGAGGAGCAGAATTACCAGGGACTATTTCAATTCACTTTTTTTTAAACAATTACACTCTAAAATTCAGGAAGACATTTAGATTCTGTATTTGACAACTGTAAACAAAGAATTTGCCTCATTGTTGTTTTGTTTCCTTCACTGACTTATGATGTTAAAAGTTCTTTCATCTCTCAAAGGGTTGTGAATCTGTAGAATTCAATACTCAAGCGTGTGGTGGATGAAATGGAGACTGACTAATTTTCAGGAGGACAGAGAGATGTTTAATTATTAATAGGCTAAAGGAATATGGAGAGTGGGCAGCAAAGTGGAGTTGAGGCTGAGATGAGATCAGCCACTATAATGTGGAGCAGGCTGGAGGAACTGATTTGCCTACTCTAGCTCCCAGTTCTAATGTTCTTATAGCACCCCTTTCCTTTAAATCAATCATCAGCCCTTCCTCAAAACACCAATTTATCTTGACCCCATTGGCTAAATTTCCTTTTCTTTCCAAATATTGCATGAATACATTAACACCTCCCAAACTGGTGCCCATTTTGCTTGGACTCCACGTTTAAGTTCTCCAAGTACATTTATACCTTTTCATATAAAATATTACTTTGACAAAGGGAAGCTATCACTGTTTATCCTTCATACCAGGCTTGTACCCTTTAACACAGCTTACCACATCACCTTGTTCCAATGACTCTGCATTGTTATCTAGCAGGTAGGACAACAATTGTTTGGTTCCATTATCATCTAACTAATCATAGATAGGAGTATTACCAGTAATGAAAGCAGCTGAAGGTATTGTAGTCCTCTGCCTCACAGTGTACAAAGTGGATAGCACATTTAGGGTGGTGGTAATATCAGTTTAAGGTGTGAAGGCACATTAGCAATGTGTAACTGTGAAGCAGTCCAAGAGATACAAGCAGGTAGTGCAGGAGTCCCCTGATACACTTTGGTCACTGGTGAAGGCAAACTCTCAGAGGTGCAGTCAGAGTCAAGTTGGTAGCTTAGCAGTAGGATGGGTCAAACAAACAGTGGTACGGGAAGCAACAGGTCTTTCTGTGGGTGTAAACGTAAATGGTGTTTCGCTTCACTGATATCAAAGTCTAGGATGTCACAGAATGGCTGCAGAGCATTCCTTTTGTGGAGGGTGAACAGCCAGAACTCATTATCAATGTTGAGAAAAATGAAATAGCTAAAAAGGGGGAATGAGGTCCTTAAATCAGATTTCAGGAAGATAGGAAGGAGATTATAAAGTAGGATTTCCAAAGTAACAACCTCAGGATTAATCCCAGTTTTAAATGCCAATGAGCAGAGAAACAGGAGAACGGAGTGATTGAACACATGGTTGGAAAACCCCAGTAGGAGGGAGGGTGTCAGAATTCTGGGGCAGATGGGACCTGTACCAGATGGATGTGGTGCATCTTGGCAGGATTGCGACTATCATCCTCGGAGGGAGGATTTAAATGAGATTGGCAAGGAGATCAGATGCAAGGGAAGCAAAACTAGTAAAAGGAAATAGAAGAGTAGCCAGTAAAAATAGAAGATCACTGAGAGATTGGCAAGCATCAAGTAGGATCAAAATGGAGAATAAAGATTAAAAAGATGAATTAAAGACACTCTACCGAATGCACATTGCATTTATATAAATGCAAATGATGATCTGAATGTACAAACTGAAATAAATGGAGATTATTTAGTTGCCTTTTCAGAACCTTGGGTACAGTATAGCCAAGATTAGGAACCAAGGAATGATTAAGAGTGGTAGGCAAAAAGAAAAAGGAGATGAGAAGGGGCTCCTCCCAAAGATCACATTAGTACATTAGTAAGAGAGGAACCTAGATTGATGGATTAAGATGTAGAATCATTTTGTGTGCAGCTGAGAAACAGTGAGATGAAGCAAACATTGGTGGCGTGATCTGTAGAACACCTATGTGTAATACTAATATTGGGCACTCCAAAATCAGGAAATTAGAGATACATGTAACACGGATAATACAATAAGGAGCAACTTCAATTTGCAAATAAAGTGCCCCGACCAAGTCAGCATTAATGCCATGGAGAATAAATGTGTATACAAATAGGTTTCTGAAGCTATATGTTGAGAAGCCAACTAAGGATCAGGCTATTTTGGATTTGGTTGTCTAGTGACAAAGGGCTAATTACCAATCTTGCTGTAAAAGAAACTTTGGGAAATAGTGACCATAATTTACAGAATTTTATATGAAGGTATGAATGTGACAGAGTTCATTCTGAAACTAGAATCTTAAATATGAATAAAGGAAACTATGAAAATATGAGGGCAAAATTGACTATGGTTGATTGGGGAAAATACACTAAAAGATTTAATGTTAGACAGGCAATGATTAACATTTGAAGTAGTACGATGTGGTCTACATCAGATGTACATTTTTCTAAGGTACAAAGGAAAAGATGAATCAAATAAGATTGACAAAAGGTAAAGCTTGTATGGAATTAAAGGAATAGACTTATAAGAATGGCAAAAATAATAATAAGCCTGAGAATGGGGAACAACTTATATGGGTGGCATGGTGGCTCAATGGTTAGCACTGCTGCCTCTCAGCGCCAGGGACGCGGGTTTGATTCCAGCCTTAGGTGACTGTGTGGAGTTTGCACATTCTCCCTTCTCCTCATGGGTTTCCTCCGGGTGCTCCGGTTTACTCCCACAATTCAAAGGTGTGCAAGGAAGGTGCATTGGCCATGCTAAATTGCCCATAGTGTTCAGGGATGTGTGGATTACGTACGTTTGTCAGGGGTATATGTAGAGCAATAGAGGAGGGGAATAGGTCTGGATGGGTTACTCTTTGGAGGGTCAGTGTGGACTGGTTGGGCCAAATGGCCTGTTTCCACGCTGTCGGGATTCTATACTAATTTAGGACATTGCAAAAGAAGACAAATGAATTGATAAGGCAAAAAGAATATGAATGCAAGTTGGAAAGGAGAATAAAGGAGGGCTCTGAAAACTTATATGCCAAAGGAATATGATTTAGAAAGGGTAAATGTGGGTAGGGACAGGAGAATTTGGAATTTTGGAATTCCACAGAAATGGAGAATAGAGAAATGGCAGAGTAAATAAAGTTGCTTTCCGTTTGTCTTCATGGAAGAAGATGTCTTCATAGAAAAGCTCAGAAAAACTTCTCGACTTGTTAAACTGGAGAGCTAAAAAATATTTGTGTTAGTAAAGTGGTACTAGCTAAAAGAAATAGCTAGATTGATGTTTGATAAACCTCTGTAAAAGCAAATATATTTCTCAACAGTTATCTGCATCAAATTTACTTCCATATTCTGATGCATGGAATCAATTTTAAAAGTATTCACGTACATGTTTTCGAGTAACATTTCGAACATCTCCCACATACATGATCTTCCCCTGGTGCCGGACCATACCCACTGTGATGGAATCATCACAGACCTCCGATGCAATGTAGCGTTCCACTTGAATCCCCAGATCCCTCAGCACGAGGAGTCCTGCAAACAGACAGATACAGTTGAACATTCAAAGAATAAGAATGGTCAGCCTGCCCATCTTTCACTGATAAATAATGCAAAAATAATGGAGAGTGACTAGCTAAATCCTTTTGGATTTTGTCAAAAATGGTTTTAGCTTAGTTATCATTTCAGTAGGACACAGCTAGAAAAGATGGCTCAACCTGCATTCCTCCTTTAAATAAAGGTTAAATTTACAAATATATTGTGATACATATTTTTAATCTTTGTGCAAAAGTCCAATTTTATTGTCTGTCAACAAACCTAAATTAATGCATAAACAACACTATTTATGGAGCTGCCCTAAGAAACCAAAATATTAGCAAAATTTCTATGTTCAGGGTTCAAACTTAAATATGTATGAAACATATGAATAAAGCACTTTATTATAACAGCACTTTATACTTGTGTTTTTTTTCTGTTGGATAGCTGCAACACTGCTTTTCAGTTACTGTTTAGAATTACTTTTCAGTTATTGTTCAGAACTGGTTCGTGGAGTCATTACCTAATATTGTGAACACAATAACTGAATGTTTCTAACTGAACATTCTTTATACTTAAATGAGGCAACTTTCACATTGTTTCATTACTTAGGATCCTAATCAAAAAGTATTAGAAATATTAAATGAAACAACAGCATTAATAGAATATATATTTGATATGTTTGGACACAATTTTCATAAGATTTGGAATGACAATTAATCAAAGCGACAGATAATTTGTTGAGCCATGGAAACAAAACCTACCTCTTTGAATAAACTTTTGCCTATCCCTCTTCTTTTTTATTGTGGACTAAGATTGTGAAATACCTTAAGTTTCTCAGTACTAAAGTTTGTAAATATCCAAACATTTATTCCTATGAATCTTCTTCAAAGTCTCTGAGCAATAACAACCTTCCTTAGGTTTGAAAATTAAACTGTATGTATAACTCCAAATGTGATCCCTCCAAATTCCTTTAAGGCTTTACCTTATACTCCAATTTTTTTATATGGAAGAACTGCATGCTATTTGCTCTCCCAAATCCTGCTATTGTACATATATTTAGTTCTTTGGTGATACAGAACTGAAGTATCACTGAAAAATAAGCATGGATGCTGAAGCTTTTCATCTTGCAATCATAAGCAAGGATGTCAATGTAAAGAGAAAACAACATTTTTACTGTTTACTGGAGGAGAGAAATGCTGATTGGTTGTTATGCTGACTCTGATTGGTATCAATATTACATGGAGAATGCACCAGTTAAATGATGACTGACAATTAACTGCCAACCTTGTTTACATTTTAAACCAGGCAGTTGGCTCGGTAGTGTCAACATTTAGCTAAGCATTGTTTGGTGTGGCTCAGGAATTCCATTCTGGCATGGTAGCGTTTGCCTATTTTCACACATGTAAAGACAGTGGGATGAGAAGGTGGCAGTAAATTGCTGGTCCCTGGTTTTTCTGAGCCCCCTCCCTGGTTATTGAAGAATTCCATTTCTGCTTGCATTTTCCAATGCTCCTCCAAACTGTGAGCCTTCAAGGACCACAACCATCAACAATCGTCTCCTAGTTGTCAGTGTCAAAGTCAACCACCTTCATTTCTTGTTTGTAGGTGGCCTTGTACAGGAGGTATGGACACTCAGGAGGTTGTGACCCAATGGTTAATTCACAGTGCAGAAAATCTTTGGCAATCTAGCAATCATTTATCGAATGAATTTGGCTGAACCAACACACACTCATTGCTAAGCCAATGATATCTCTGCTTCAGTCATTTATCGAATGAATTTGGCTGAACCAACACACACTCATTGCTAAGCCAATGATATTTATGCTTCAGTCATTTATCGAATGAATTTGGCTGAACCAACACACACTCATTGCTAAGCCAATGATATCTATGCTTCAGGATCACTGAATTGGTGACCTTATCCTACCAAATGGAACAGAGGACAGTCCTGCTCTCACCACTGTAGAAGGTACACCAGGAACACTCTTGATACATTCGCAATTTGGCATTCTCAATCAGATTGCCATTGGTACACACTGTCGTCCTCAGTTTGAGTACAACAGCTGCAGCTTTTGCTATGTTGCTGTGATTCCAACTTCAAGTTACAAAGGTGTTGCTGATTATTGAACCTAAATCCCTGCGAAACAGCCTCCAGCATCACATGACCAATGTTGAAGCTGGTAGTATGGCAACACTTAGATCACGACATTTGTCTTCCTGATGACAATGGTCAGACCAAAGCAATGAGGAATCTTGTCACTTTGTATACCTTAGTTGAGAGGCAGCTGTTAAGACATAGAAAATCGCTCACATTTTTCAGAATCTTGCATTGAATTTAATCAAACAATGTTGAGCTTAGTTTATTAACTGCTTTGTGGAAGGGCCATCTTCTCAAGTGGTTCAAAGAAGGAGTCATCGATAATGATCTGCACCTCAGTTTGAGTGAATGCACACACAAGTTCACATTGAATGCTAAATGCATTTTTCTCAGAATCTTCACCACCCATCAAGGGAAAGACAGCAGTCCCACAGACATCTGAAGGTAGTGGTACATCTTAAAACTTTCAACGTAAGAGCACAGTGATCCATCAACTTATGGATGCCAATTGATATGCGTGGTTTCTTCAGCATTGTCAAATTGATCTAGGTCCAAACACTCAAGGGCTGCCAGACCAAGATCTAAGCATGTAAGACAGCACATTAAGAACAAGGAAGCAGCCTGTGCTCACTGGAGAGGTCTTTTGGAAGAACTCCTCAACCAAGAGTTTGCCACTTGAATGTCCCCTAACTCTATTTCTTAACACCCACTCAGTCCTGGTGCTTTCCTGGTCCAGAGGGAAGTTGTAAAGTTTATTGGCAGCTGAGAAACAATAAGGCCTCTGCAGAAGATTGAATCCCTTCCAAAACTCTGAAACTTAGCAAGAGTTACACTCCCAATATGGAAACTTCATTTCCTTCACCTGGGAAGAGGACAGAAAGATGCTGTGATTGTGATAATGTCAGAGAAGGAAGACACGTCTGATCGCAGTAACTGCGAAGGAGCCACAGGGAAGATCATTGCAAAGATCTTCCTACGTTGTCACCTCCCAGCGGCTGAAGAATTCTCTCAGACCTACAGTGTGGTTTTCATCCATAGACAATCTTCACTGCTCAGCAAATCCCAGAAAAAAAAGGAAGAAACACGCCAACTGTTTACAAAGCCATTCACAGCCTCAGGAAAGTTTTCAAGTCTGTCAATTGTAAAGACTTCTGGAGTATCCTCTCCAAATTTAGCTGCTCTCAGACATTTCTTACCATATTCCGAATTTAGAAGAACATACAAAGACATGATTGTCACCAATAGAACAAGCTACAGACCTGATCTTGAAGGTGACTGAGGTTAAACAAAGTTGTCTGATCACACTAACCCTCTTCTCCACTTTCCTCAGGGTAGCACTGCATCTCATGTCCAATAAATGACCTGGGCATTGAAACTATCTACAGAACAGCCAAGAAACAGTTCAACCAACATCTCCCTCAATCCAAAACCAAAATCACTTCTCTATCTAACTTCAGTTCATCAAAAACCTTGGATTCAGATACTCAGTCTGTCATATAAGCCATTAATTATAGATTGTAAATAGTTGAAGATCAAGCACTGATCCTTGTATTCTTGTCGCTACAGTTTGCCTATCAGAAAATGATCCATTGACTCTGGCTCTTCTTTTTGTCTGTTAACTTCATGTTAACGTGACCCAAACTATTTTAATCTTTTCAACTTCAGCAATCTCTATAGGTTTAGCAAACACGATTTCAATTTGATTAAATTGTAATGAGTCATGCCTTTATCAATGGATTCTAGAATTTCCTAATGATTGGAATTAGGCAAACTGTTTTAAAGCTGCCTGCTTATTTTCTCCTTTTTCTTGAATAGCAGGGTTACTTTTGATGCCTTCCAATACCCTGTCATGCAAAAGTCATCCTCAACTGCTGGAAGTGAGAAGGTTGGAGCACCTAAGTGATTAAAAACACTCTGGGTTGGTTGGAAGAAACATCGATAAATCTAAGTTGACAAAAGGGAAAAAAGGCAGCTTTGTGTGAGGGGTTGTGGTAATAGTAGGGAAAGGAATTTAAGGAAAAGTATCTGTTTGGATAACTCGCAAACATTTTTCTTATAAATAGTTAGGTTATGATTTATGTTAAAATCATGTTTGTATTTGAAGTGAGTTCACAAAAACTCAAAATTCAATTTTTCACCATATCCTTGAACCAACAGGTCAAAGAGGTGTGACGAAAATGACAAAAATATGTGACGAAGCTACTCAAATGCAAATAGCAATCACAAGTAATTTTCCACAATGATCAAGATGACTAATTAACTTGTTAAGAAGAATAATTATCATGCTAAAATCAACACTTTCTCTTCAGTGTTCACACAATATGTTGATGCAATTTATTTACTGTTTAATTGTTTAGAATCAGCTATACTTGCAGACCATCACACTGGGTGAAGCCCTATATATTCCAAACCAAACTTAAGCTCTCAGTTGAGACATAAAGAACAGCTCTGAACAGCATCTTTCGACAATATATTCAATTTATCATAGCTCAATATTAATTGGAATTATTTTCAAAAGCAGTTTTGACAGGGCAGTTCCCCCTGGTTTATCACCTTCAATGCTGATAAAGGCAAATCTTTATGTAATGAATTGTTCAGTGTGAACAGAAAAAGGAGGAATACTTGATTTGAAACAGCTTTGAATTATATCACACTAAAGGTGCCAGCCCGAGTTAAGTAAACACATAGCTGCCTGAGTCAAGTACTCCCAGTCTAAAGATTTGAGCATTTAATCTAAACTAACATGTCAGCGCGATACTGAAGGCCTCTGCATTGTCACAGATGATGCCTTTTGACATAGGCAGTCGATCAAAGGAACAGTAGGCTATTCAGTGTATTAAATTTCTTCTATCATTCAAATGTAAAATTAAGAAGATCTCTCAGTTTTATGAGAGTTGCACACTTCTACCAACCTTTGTGTGAAAAACAAATTCCTAAATAGTTCAGGTCTGACTGAATTATCCACTGAAAAAGTTTCTTTTTCTTTCTATTCCATAAATTCTTTATAATTGCCTAAAATTATCAGTTTATATTCCAGTTTCCAGAGAACATGGTGGCTCAGTGGTTATCACTGTTGTCTTTCAGCACCAGGCTTGGGGGACTGTCCGAAGGGAGTTTGTACATTCTTCCTGTATCTGTGTGGGTTTCCTTCAGGTGCTCCGGTTTCCTCCCCCAGTCCAAGATGTGCAGGTTAGGTAGACTGGCCATGTTAAAACTTCCCCAGTGTCCAAGGATGTGCAGGCTAGGTGAATTAGCCATGGGAAATGCAGGATTACTGGGATAGGGTTAGGGGGTGGGTGGGAGGGCGTTGAGTCTGGGTGGGATGCTCTTCAGAGAATTGGTGAGGACCTGATGGGCTGAATGGCCTGCTTCCAAACTGTAAGGATTTTATGATTTGATATTAGAACAAGATGATTTGATATTCTCAGGAGTAAAATGTGGAAGTAGATGAAATTAATTCATTATGTTTATCTTAATGAAGCAGAGCATTTCCATAATAAATTTGAAAGGTGATGATATTTCTTTGCAAAATAAACCAGTAGTATTGGCTGTTTCTGTGGCTTGATTAACTAAATTAAACTTGTTAATGTTAATTATTTAAAGAATAAATCTTTAGACAAGGGGGAATTCACTGACAAATAGACAGTTGTGGTGACATTTTTGCTGTCACTATTTCAACATTGTGGTTGTTAAGGGAATCTCCATAATCCAACCCTTGGTCTTCTGGTAACATTCTGATGGATTTGCACTCTGTGACGACCAATTTACCCTTTCTGATGTGTAATGTCCAAAACTGTACACAGTAATCCACATATGATATAATTAGAGCTTGTTATAGCATTTTCCATTACAGCAACATTTCCAAAGTTTCTCCCATCAGCCATATTCCATCAGCCATTTTAATGATTTCTTCTTTCTAATTAGCACATTACACAGGTCTGGGTATCAACTCCTAAATTTCTTTAGACTTCACTGTTCTTAGCAATGAACCATTCTCAGTTAGATATGCAAGATTCCATAGTAAGTCCCCCAGCTTACCTCATTAATATTTATCCCTCAGCCAAACCATCAAAAAAACAATCCAGTTCCTTATATGTATGCGATTTTTGGAACAAATATACTTCATTACAACAGTAACTATGTAAGTATTCCATCGGCTGTGATACACTTAATTGTCCAAAGCTCATGAAAGGCTCTTTATTAATGCAAGTGTTTTCTTCATCATCAACATTAAATGAATTTTAATTAAAGCAGCCCTGACAAAGAAAAAAATTCATCGATGAGCAGAAAAACATAAAACTGTGTTAATACACTTTGCATATGGTCTCTATAAAATTCACACATTAGTTTTTTTCTTCCAATTGCCACCTAACTCAGTTTGAGAGGTTTCTGTTTCAGAGGTACAGCATTTGGTAGATACCTCATTCCAGGAAAAATCTGCATTCTGCAACCTAACTTAGAGGAAAAGTGAAATGTATAAAAGATTTCAACAACTCCCTTAACAACCACAGTGTCGAAATAGTGACATCAAAAATGTCACCACAACTGTCTATTTGTCAGTGAACCCTCCTTGACTAAAGATTTATTATTAAAAAATTAACATTAACGAGTTTAATTAATCAAGCCACTGAAACAGTTCTGGAAAAGCACAGCAGGTCAGGCAGCATCTGAGTAGCAAGAGAAGCCCTTCATCAGGAAGGGCTTATGCCCCAAACGTCGATTCTCCTGCTCCTCAGAAGCTGCCTGACCTGCTGTGCTTTTCCAGCACCACACTCTTGACTCTGATCTCTAGCACCTTCAATCCTCACTTTCTCCAAGCCACTAAAACAGCCAATACTACTATTTTTTTTTGCAAAGTAATATCATCACCTTTCAAATTTATTAGGGAAATGCTCTGCTAAATTATGATAAACATGATAAGTTCATTTCATTACTTAATAAACTGCATTGATCAATCCAACTTGAGGTTTGAATACATTACCGAGGCTAACACCTGTGCATAATTCTCAGGGTATTCACTGACAGATGTGCTGTTGTTAACGGAATATATTTTGATATGGTATAGTATAAGCTGAATTATGTACCCCGTTGAGTGCATAGAAACTGCAGTAGATGCTATTTAAGCTGAAACATTCATAACAAAGCCATTACTATGGGCTATTATTAAATTTGTGACTTGATCTGCAATGCCCTGATAATCATGTTCTGAAAAATCCTTTGCTAAGACGCTTTGACAACACTTGTTTCAAGATCATTTTTTAGATAAATTACCTTTGTCAACTAATTTTTGGCATTCATTTTATATCACAATAAATCAACAGACCTTTCAAATCCCACAGCAATTTAATGGAGAGAAGATGGCAGGTTACTGGTAACTGAGTTAATCTATTTAATGGCTACCATATCTGAGAGCAAAATAATGCTAAAGAGAACCAACCAAACAAAGTCATAGAACAGTTATTTTTTTCACCTGATGGTAGCATTTTTAACACCTATATCTATTAACATTTGAAATCTTTCAAATGGGGGAACAGTCAGGAAAATGATGCATTTAAAACAAAAGTAGCAGGTCACTTTTATTTATAAAATGCGACTTGGTATGCAGTTTGTCACTGAATATGTACATTTGGCTTTATACGCTACCTGTGGCTATGCCATCAAAAAGTGACAGTACTCGAACGGGTTTTCTCTTCTCAGCAGCAATGGGTGCAAACAACTTTGGTGGGTCCTGCAAATTTAAGTGAATAAAAAAAATCAAGTGAATTTCAGACCAGTGCATGACATTATAGAAAAATCCCTTGGAAAAATCTATTGCACTAGTGAACCTTCCTTGGCTAAGTTAATTGATTAATGGATTGTAAATAATCAAACTTCCTTTTGTTTATTAATATTTTCTTTAAAGTATGCGACAAAACTTTATACTGACATGTGATCAACAAACTATAAGTGCAGTCCCTTCCCCAGCTACCCCTGCCCCCCGCCCCCGCAAACCCACCTGAGCATGGCCTTAGCTTCTCAAGGACAGGGAAAGTAATAAGCTCAGAATAGGTCTGTGGTACTTAACAATGCTATGGGTATATTGTGAGCCTGTCCTCGTTAAGTTTTAATTTTAGTGAGGTGGCTGGATGGAGCTAAGCAAGGTCAGCTGCATGACTGAGAGAAGGTGTAGTTTGATGAGGCACTTTAGAGTCCAGCAAGGCACAAGGCTCCTAACATCATGTTACAAAAATACAGTAATTTGAAGAATGTGTTGGCAGCCTACCCTCTTCTTGGTTCCAAGCCTTCATGCTGTCATCAGAAATATGGGAAATTTACACTTTGTCAACTTGTGCCTGAAAATATCAATGTCCAAAATGCAACCACAACAATTTGCTGGGCCATGGAATAAAAGAGATTGTAGCAACATGGATACAAAAGCAGCTGAGTGATAGAAAACAGAGTCATGGTTAACAGATGTTTTCTCGTTTGCAGTGGCGTTATTGTTGTGACCGTTGCTTTTCCTCATGCATATTAATGATCGAGACCTTGGGATACATTTTCAAAGTATGTGGATGATTTGACATTTGGAAGCATTGAGAGCCATTAGGCGGATATGGACAAGGTAGTGGAGTGAGCGATGGATGGCAGATGAAGTTCAATGCAGTTAATGAGAAGTGATACATCTTAGAAGGAAGAACATGGAAAGCCAATAAAGGGCACAAATCTAAAGGGGGTACAGGACCAGAGGGTCTTAGGTGTAATGTTCCTTTTACATTTAATGGCAATTGAATGGATGGAAAGGCCATATAATAATGCATAGGGTAACCTAATCTTTGATAGGGACATATAAAACAGCAGCAAGGAGGATATGTTGAATTTGCCTCAGCTAGAATACTGTGTTTAGCCTGGGCAGTGCACTTTAAGAAGGATGTGAAGAGACCGGAGAGTATGCAGAAATGGCCAATAAGCATGGTTCAAGGCATGAGGAATTTCTGTTATGAGAACAGACTGAGCAAAATGTGACTGTTCTCTTGGAGGGGAAAAGAAGTTGAAAAGCAGCACTTCAAAAGTAATAATCTCTGGATTACTCGCTGTGCCATGCAGTAATGGATACAGAAAGAAGGATATAGCAACTGAATACATGGCTGGAGAGATGGTGCAGGAGAGAGTGCTTTTGATTTGAGACATTGGCTTTATATACAAGAGAACCTTTTGAAACAGACGTCATGTCCACTCTTTCAGTGAGAGTTTAATATCACTGGTTTTTAGGGCTCTTGTGGCGCAATGGTAGTGTGCATACCTCTGGGCCAAAAGGTTCGGGTTCAAGTCCCCTCTGGCTCAGACATGCCGTCATGTGCTCTGTACAGGTTGATTAAAAATATCTATTTCAGTCAACCACTTCCATAAACTCCCAGCCCAACAATGATTACTAAATCCCCATGTTTCTATAAGCAATTTAAACCCAATTAACCCTTCATTAACATATCCATCACTTGTTCCCATATTCATTAGGTGTTAGGCATTTATTCAGACCAGATTCGATGATAATTATTGGGACTGTTTCTGGGGGAAGTGGAATCTATAGAAGTGGATGGGTGGCATCTGAACAGGACTGGGCTGATATCCTCACAGGGCAGTTTGCTAATATTGCTGAGGTGAATTTAAACTAGATTGGCAGTGGCAATTGGATCCTGACAAATAGTTCAGAGGGGGGAGTAATTGGGATGGGATTGGAAGTTAAAATACAAGCAAATGAGGAAGCATAGACTAGATCAGAAAGAATTGAGTTTAATAAGGCTAAATTGAATATTTTAATGCAAGGAACCTGAGAAATAGCTGAGGGCTTAGTTGAAGGATGGGCAGGACTGGCAGCTCAACATTCCTGTGCACATGGTATTTAGACATAACAGAGGGGAGCAGAAAAGTGTGTGTGTGTGTAATATTGTTGTCTTCGGCTTCCAGATATTCCAGTAGTTTGGCAGGCGGTCTCATTCAGGTGTAACATTCTCGGCCTGACATTGTGGTCTTCTTTCGAGGCTTCCACCCCAGTATTCTAGTGGCCTGGCTTGGTGGTCTTGTCCTGGCTGCGTCTTCAGGGCATTCCATCGTTTCTTAAATCAGCGTTCCCCTGAGCCGTTAACTGAACTGTGACGAACTTCGTCTTAATTTGACATTTTTCTTATTATGTATGACTTCTGTCATTGATGTAGGCAGTACGTTGGGGTCACAAAATGTTTCATTTTTACATGTAAATGTACATATACCATAAATTTCTATTCTATTCTGTGTTGATCAAGGCATCATTTATAGCAGTGAAGACGGATGAATTCTTGGAAATCATCAAAAGAGACTATATGGGTAAAAGTCAAAAACACAAAAGTGACAAACATGCTGTTGGGTGCAAACTACTGGCCACAAAACTGTCAGGAAAAGACAAATGACCAAACATGCGATCATGTTTTAGGCAAATCTCAAAGATAAAAGACTGAGACTGGTAGTAGAGGGTTGCTTTTCAGACTAGAGGCCTGTGACCAGTGGTATGCAACAAGGATTGGTGCTGGGTGCACTGCTTTTTGTCATTTATATAAATGATTTGGACAGCGAAGGAGGTTACCTCAGAGTACAATGGGACCTTGATCAGATGGGCCAATGGGCTGAGGAGTAGCAGATGGAGTTTAATATAGATAAATGTGAGGTGCTGCATTTTGGAAAGGCAAATCAGGGCAGGACTTCTACACTTAATGGTAAGGTCCTGGGAAGTGTTGCTGAACAAAACAGACCTTGTAGCGCAGGTTCATAGTTCCTTGAAAGTGGAATCTCCTGCAGGTAGGACAGTGAAAAAGGTGTTTAGTATGCTTTCCTTTATTGGTTAGAGCAGTAAGTATAGGAGTTGGGAGGTCATGTTGTGACTGTACAGGATATTGGTGAGGCCACTGATGGAATATTGTATGCAATTCTGGTCTCCTTCCTATCGGAAAGATGTTGCGAAACTTGAAAGGGTTAAGAAAAGATTTACAAGGATGTTGCCAGACTTGGAGGGTTTGAGCTACAGGGATTAGATTAGATTTTAGATTATATTATAGTGTGGAAACAGGCCCTTCGGCCCAACAAGTCCACACCAACCCGCTGAAGCGCAACCCACCCATACCCCTACATTTACCCCTTACCTAAAGAGGGAGAGGCTGAATAGGCTACGGCTGTTTTCAATAGGCTTAGGGTGAAAGGGGAAAAAGTTAAAAGGGACGTAAGGGGCAATATTTCATGCCAGGGGTGGTGTGTGCATGGAATGAGCTGCTAGAGGAAGTGGTGGACACTGGTACAATTACATTTAAAAGGCATCTGGATGGGTACATGAATCGGAAGGGTTTAGAAGGGATATGGGCCGGATGCTGGCAAATGGAACTAGATTAATTTAGGATACCTGGTCAGCATGGAAGAGTTGGACCCAAGGGTCTGTTTCCGTGCTGTGCATCTCTATGACTCCAAGTGCACGAATTAGAAGTTAGTAATATTTGGGGATTTCAACTACCCGAATATAAACTGGAATAGTTTCAATGTGCGAGGTAGGGAGGGGACAAAATTCTTCAATTGCATCCAGGAGAATCTTTTTGGTTGGTGCATAGAAATCCCATATTTCAGATGGCAACAGTAAGTTTGGAACCAAGGACAGGGTAGGTTGGAGACACTTTCTGTTGAATACAACATTTAGAAATTTAATCCAGGAAGGTGGAAGGCGTTTTGGACACAGTGACCAAAATTCAATTAGATGTAGATAATTATGGAAAAGGATGGGCTGGGAATAAAGATTCTAAATTGAGGAAACGTTAATTTTATTAAGATATGATTTGGCCCTAGTTGACTGGGAGCACATATTTGCAGATAAAACTGTCAGAGCAGTGGGAGGCACTGGAAGAAGGAGAAAACAGTGAGAATGCAGGGAAAATATATTCCTCTAAAAAGGATGGGACAGAGAACAGAAAACCCTTGATGTCAAGGGACATGAAGATTAGGATTAAAGAAAAAAACTTGTGGCAGATACCAAGGGCTCAATAAGGCAGTTCTTAGAACACAATAAAAATGTGCAGGGGGAACTTAAAAAGGAAATTAGGAAAGGTAAGAGAGTGCATACTACATTTGGTGATCAGAATAACATAAAATACATAAAGGGCAAGAGAATAACCAGGTAAAGAGAAGGGCTATTAAAAATTGAGTTTTTGAGGTGGTAACCAGAAATGTTGATGAGGTTTACTTTACCAAGGATTTTAATGGCAGCTTAATCAAGAAAGTAAGAGCCCATAGGATTCAAAGCAAATTGGCACGTTTGTGGCTGAGAGGAACGAAGCAGAAGGTGATGGTAGACGGAAATTTTGATTCCAATGGATTTGAGCAAGAGCCCTTGCTGTTGTGGTGTACATTAATGACTTGGATTTAAATATAGGTGGGCAGGATTAAAACATTTGTGGATGGCATAAAAACAGGTCATGTGGTGAACAGTAAGGAGGGTGGCCACAACTGCACGAGCATATCAACAAACTGATCAGGTGGACAGTACAATGACAAATAGAATTTTTAAAAATTCATTTGTGGGACAGAGGCATCCCTTGCTAGGCCAGCATTTATTGTCTGTCCATATTTGTCTTTGAGAAGGTGGTGGTGAGTTGCCTTCTTGAACCACTGCAGTCCAACTGCTGTAGGTTGATCCACAATGTCCTTAGGGAAGGATTCTAGGATTTTGACCCAGTGACAATGATATATTTCCAAGTCAGCATGGTGAGTGGCTTGGAAGGGAACTTGCAAGTGTTGCAGTACAATCTGCTGCTGTTAACGGTCCAAAGCACCTCATAGATGCCCAGACGTGAGTTGTGAGATCTTTTCGAAGTCTGACCCATTTAAAGGCGATAGTGTCACATATCAGGATTGATAATCTTCTCAATGTCTAATGGGACTTTATCTCCACAAGAACTGCGTGTTGGTTACTCTTACAGATTCTGTCATAGACAGATGCATCTGCAGCCTGTGGATTGGTAAGGATGAGGTCAGGTATAAAAACTAACAGAACTGTGAATACTGTAAATCAGAGACAAAAACAGAAGTTGCTGAAAAAGCTTAGCAGGTCTAGCAGCATCTGGAAAGAGAAATCAAAGTTAACTTGAATTCTGAGGACGGATCACCAGACCCGAAACATTAACTTTGGTTGCTCTTCCCAGATTCTGCAGGACATGCTGAGCTTTTCCAGCAACTTGTTTTTGTTTCTGAATGGTTCCCTCACCACCTGCTACAGACCCAGTCTAGCAGTGATGTCCTTTAGGAGCTGACCAGCTCCATCAGTCTGTGCCCTTGCCATCCTCAGTGTTTACTCCAAGTGTTGTTCAACATGGAGACATACCAATTCATCAGCAGGAGGAGGATGGCATGTAGCAGTCAGCAAATTTCCTTATCCATGATGGGCCAATGTAAGTTACAGTGAAAAAAAATCAAATCTTTTGACTGGGCAATCTCCACTTTCCTGTCCTTGCTAGCAGACCAGCCCATAGGCGATTAAATCCATGCCTTGGTCCAAAGTGTAGCTGTTTCCCATTACACAATGAAGGCATATTTGTGACCTGGAACTGAACCCACCTCCTAAAAATAATTCCAGCCCTTTCTCTTCAATTCTCCATCATTAAGTCTTCTTTCTACTTTATCCCAAAACATTAATCCAAGCTTCTGATTCATGTCTTTGAATTCATTCTTGGGTTGTTGTGCTGCTTAAATGATCAGCACTTGTCACCCATCCCTTATTATCTTACAGAAGGTAGTAGTGAGTGCCTTCCTGAGTCACTGCTGCTATGTGATGTTGGTACATCTAGTGTTGTTAGGGAAGACCCAGTGACAATCGAAGAATAACTAGGTTCCAAGTCAGGGAGATATGAGATGATGGAGGTCGGGCTTGTAGGTCATGGCAATCTCATGTGTTAGTTGTTCTTGTTTCAAACAGTAGTACTGAAGTCATTGGTTTGGACAGTATCGTCAAAGTGCCTTGGCAACTTACTACAGTGCATGTTTCAGATTGTACACACTGGAGCTAATGTCGTCCTCATTACTAACTTTTTCTCCTTGTTGTAATCACTTCTCACATTTCTTCTTTTTAACTTTCACTTATATGACCCTTTTATCATCACTCCACTTTGTACACTCTGTAGCGTCATTAACTTTCTCAGCTTTCATTGCCAAATACTTTTTTCTCATTGTCACCCATTATCTGCCACTTAGTCCAACTCTTGTTTGAGCGTGACTGTGATTGCAACAAATTGGATATGCCTCCATTCTCATGGTACTTGCAGCCCCAATGGAAGGGAATGTGACTCTACATAGTCTGAGACCTCCTTGAAGAACATAAGAAATATGAACAGACCATTTAGCCTCTTGTGCTTACCTTATCATTTTAACATAAACACATTACCAACGAAAATATCATGAAGCTAGTGGACCTGTGCCTCACCACCCACTTCACCTTCAACAACATAATCTACAAACAAACCAACGGCACACCCATGGGATCTCCGCTATCAGGATTCATAGCAGAAGCGGTAATGCAAAGACTAGAACAAACAGCCCTACCAACCATCAAACCAAAAATCTGGGTCCGCTACGTAGATGACACCTTTGTCATCACAAAATGAAACAAGATAGAAGAGACATTTAACATCATCAACAACACCCCCACAGGAATAAAGTTCACCAAGGAGGAAGAAACCAACAACAAACTCGCATTC